>NW_020200826.1:57600-82865 GCF_001531365.2 Cynara cardunculus var. scolymus
CAGGACAACGTGCTCTGAAAGATAAAGGCAAGGGAAAAGTCTAGTTGTTGATATTAGTTTGTTATGCATATGTATTAGAGATATATTTTAATAGTCCATGTTTTGTAATAATACTACTTTTAGTATTATAAGAATGATGATGTGAATTATAAGTATTTTGAATATGAGGGTTGTTACAATAACCCTACATAAAAATCCTTTTATCATTCAATGCAAATTTTACTATTTATTTGTAACATATGAAATTTGTATTTCTATTATATGTTCATCAAATATTTTATAAACTTATCTTTTTCTTTTTTTTTCTGATTAACCTGGATATCTAACTCGCTATACAAGCCGACTAATCCCAGGACGACCACCTACTTTGTATATAGCCCGAAGTCACCGCATTTGAATCTCCATGGCCACAAAGAGATTTTTATTCTTCCTTAGATTTGAACCTATGACCTCCTGATACTTTTGACCTTTAGAGCCAAACTCAAATCAATCAGGCACCACCCTTGTGGTTTATAAACTTATCTTTTGCAACATCAAAAATTTACTAAAGTATTAATGTTAAATTTATAGTTTAATTGAAACTAATGATATAATAAATAAAACTTATAGAAATATTAGATAATTAAAATGTAATTTTACAATTTTATATAACTAAAATTTCATTTAATATATTTATATTTAAAAACGAAAAGTCTTTTGTGTCTATTTAACAACACGATACTATCAAGAATGGCTAAACAAATCAGGCCAAATAAAGCACGTCTGATGCCTTGTCCTTAGGAATTTCTCGTTGAAAACCAACGATTGTAATGATCTATACCCTGTTGGGTTGTGATAGATTTCGGTAACCAAAACATTAACAACAGAAGCAAACAAAATCAAAAATCACAAAATTCCAGATATCTGGTTACAATCCGATACAAGTAACAAAACAAACATAGAGGATGATCAGAAATACCTTTTAGATGGAAGTGAAGAACTCAATAGCAGAATTCTCTCTATCGTGTTCACACCCCAAATCTTCAATTGTTAATAAACAACAAGAAATCACCTTTTTCTTTTCGTGCAATCCCAAAAAAAACACCACACTTATTGATAATATGTGTGTGCTTTGTAATTTCTGGCCACACCCTTAAGGAGAGGGTGTGAGTGCCGTTTTCTAGAAAAGAGGAGAGAAGGAGCTCAAAAGTAATTAGGTTTAGGATTTAGGAATAAACATTTTTTTATAAGACCTAATCCAACTAAAACCTAATTAGATTAAGGCCCAATCTTAATTAAGCCCCAATAGGTTTAGGGGTTGTTTGTTTTTAATAAAAATACTTTTAATGTCCTCTTAAGTCTGAATCGGTCAAACATAAGAGGATTCAGTGTGTTTGTTTTTTTTTTTTCCAATTAAGAGCTTAAAAGCTCTTATTAGGTCTGAAAATTTAAGTGGTTGCGAAACCTCTTATTATCTCTTATTTCAAATTGTCGCCTACCTACTCTGATCTCTTTGCGCTCGATTTCTCTAGATCAACTCTTCTGTCTCGATCTCTTATCTCTCAACTTTGTCAACTGTCGATCCATATCAACTCTCGATCTCTCATCTTCAAACTTTAGATTTCAGACGCAAAAAACAAACAGTCTAACTGATTCAGATTTCATACTTCAGCACCACCTCTTAAAAATCAGAAGTGAATTCAGACTTCAGCACCTCTTAAAAAACAAACGCCACCTTAGATTAAAACCCAATCTTAATTAAGCCCAAATAGGTTTAGACTAAAAACCAATTAGTTCATCTAATAATTAATTAACACTTTAAATTAATTATCCATTAAACTCTTAAATATTATTTTCTTGCTTTTACATTGATAAAACTTTGTGTCCGAGCATTTTAACTATATTATTATTTTGTCATGTCTCCAGGCATATCTCCAACATACTTATAAAATTTTAAAGATTTCCTTTTTCTTAATTTTATTTTATAAATTTATATAATTTTGAAAGTACCACACATATTTGATACAACGTCAACAAAATATATTTTTTTAACCAAAAATTACTTTTTATTAATTTTAATACAGATTTTAAAAGGCAAAAAGAATACCAAACCAGAATTCTTATACAAAAGGGGAGCACTTTTTGCTGCAATTGCATCAACAACAATTACCGCAGTGGACGGCCCAAGTCTCACTCTCGTTGCTCCGTCGCCGTTCTCCTTCTCGTCTGCTCGTCGCCGGCTCGTTGCCACCGTCGCTGTCTTGCCTCTATTTCTTCAAGGTTTGGTTACAAAGGTATTTTCTTCCTAATCCATGGTAAATAACATCCATTTGTTCAAGCTTCGGTGCAAGTATCATAGAATCTATAAGCACCACGAATTTGTTGGGATCTGGAAAAAATGGTTTTCGCAAATTGTCTGTTTGAACTCGTATTCTTGACGACAAAAATACCTAAATCCCATAAATGACATTTATCTGCCAAGTAAAAGCAAAATTAGTATCATATCAGGATTTAGGAAACCCTAAAATAATAGCAAATCTACGACATTGCTGGCAAGTGGACAGCACAAATCACGGCCAGGAGCGAGTAATAGCTTTAATGGTCACTTAAAAAGAGAAAACATTGTTATTGGCATCACAACTAACTTTAGACCAAATGCAAGGATTAACTTGATTCTGGTTCCGGTCTCTGAGCTGATCAGGTAACTTTAGACCAAATGCAAGGATTACCATTTAGTCAAACATTAATATCATGTCTAATCATTATACCTTTGTGAATTAGTCATTTGCTCTGGTTGACAGAATTTGTAGAAATCATGTCATCATCTGTGTCACTTTGTTGTAGTTTTTTTCATTTCTGTATGACTGTATGAAAACCTTTTACCACATTATCTTAATTTTAGTTTGTTTTGTGAATTTTGTAGCTAAGGACTGTAATCATTTCATCATTTGATAGTACTTGTTGATATATTGAGGGTTTACATGGATTTGTTCATGTGTATTGCTTCCCTTAGGATTTGGTTAATTGAATTAGAGAATAGATTTTCACAAAGTAGAACTTTGGGCCTAAGGATATTCACTAGATTTCAAATTAGATCACCATAATTCAATAAAAATACAGCGTATCCCATGTTAAAGTGATTCTCATTGTATAAACGAGTTGCTAATGGATAGAAATGCTTTAGCAGTTTCGTTTGAGTTGCTAAAACTCGTGGTGGGTTATTAGATGATGGCAATGTGACCCATTAAGTTCATAATAGATACGTGAGTTTTGACCTAACCAAATAAAATTCGTGATAGGTATATTTGTTTTAAATTTAGGTTTTTTTGGACAACAAACTAGATACACACATCCACTCACAAATCCATGTCTCCAATGAGACCTACTAGGGGTTAGGATGTTTAATTGGCACCTTCACTGACATTGGGACAAAGGCCTTCAGATTGTTTTGAATATATGTTGATATCGATATTCTTCATAAGTTCTCTCTTGCTTACAATATGAATAGGAACTCATGAATTTGATGCAAATGAGAATGGGGTTGCAATTTGGACCATGTGGCTATGTGTCTGTGGTCTGCCAAATAATGATGAGAACCAAGACCTTAATAGCCTTGGGGTTAGAAGTTTGATCAAGTTGTGCATGACAGTTTCAAGGTCGTGTCGATAAAAAGCCAAAAAAAGACGATGAGGCCTTTTTTGCAACAAATTTATCATAAGCTAACCAAATTTGGTTTTCATAATGAGTTCTTAATTTTAAGGCAAATCATAGTTAACAATTTAAATATTAACTCCATTTTTCAACCCTATTATTACATAATTAGAGTTCTAAATTCAAATCGGAGGTTTCAAAACAAATTGTTTGATAAATCCTAATAGAAGTCTCCGATCGAAAATTTCATAAATGTAAAGTCAATGTGGAATAATAAATCAATAGAGGGCTACATGGTAGTTAAAAAATAGTGGTCGAGGAATAGTGAGGTCTCTGCTATCGGAGAAGATAGCACCTCGCCGGAAAAGGGATCACTAAAGTAGCCATCGTGAAGAGGGAGATAAGAGTGATAAATCTTTATTTCTCTAATTCTATGATAATTAAAATATACATTTGGTGCTTAAGGAAAGTGTCCCAATTCAATGTTGGAGTAAGAAAGTTAAAGATTTGAAGTTTTGAACTAAACGGGCTTCATTCCCAATGAAAACCTTAGAGTTCCACAAGACATTACCTTAATTTACAAAGTTCAATTTGAAGGAGAACATATCAGTAAGGGCCATTGAATTTTACATGCGAGAAGAAGATTTAAGAATGGTCAAAAGATTGAGATCGAGATTTGTTGGCTATGCTGCACTTCACCTATAGAGATGAAGTTATAGAAGATGAGTTGGCGGTTTCTACTTCATCTTGTGAATCCTATGTTTCCGATGCATTATTGGACAAGTTGTTGTTTGATGCTCATGAGTATGATTTACTCTTATGGATGTGTGAATCTTATCTCTGTAAGTGTGTATCTAAGCTCTGTTGGCGACTTCTAGCATTGGCAGATAGTTATCATGCTATAGAACTAAAAGATGTTTGCCTTGGATTCACTTTAGATAACCCAAACCCTTGGAGCTTTCATGCGGTCAGATGGTTTTCTTAAGCAAATGCAAGGCAAACATCTTTTAGTTTTGTAGCACTAGAACTAACGGCTGGTGCTAGAGTTCGGCCAATGAAGCTTACAAACATCTCTTTGTAGAGATGAGACTCACATATCCATTTGAGCATGCACAAATTATACCGATTGGCAACAACAAACAACTAGGCTATTAATGTATCAGAGACATAAGATTCAGAAGATGAAGTAGAAATTGCCAAAACCTCTTTCAGAAGTTCTTTTTTTGCATAGTGTGTTGCACATTAACTAACCTTAGAAACAAATTGTGCTATAATTTTTATTTTTTCCTATTCAAACTAGATTGGTTTTAACTAAACAAGTATAATATAACAACATTAGTAACAATCTCGTGCAAACTAAAATCACCTTAAAAACGTTAGTTTTCATAGCGATGACAATCTCATGATCACCTCCGTCTTGTTCAGACCTACAAACATTTGGATCTAGTAGCCAACACCTACTTATGGGCATGAAATTGGTCTTCAGTCATTTTGAAGTTAATGTCGGAACCTACCATGTCTTCTAGCAACATCCCTGAATTTGATCTAATTTCAGGTTTTGAGATCCGAATTGAATGCATCTTAGGGAAATATGTTGCAAAAACCACCACTCTCACAACACAATGAATCTTTAAATAGTCTTCTATAAGATCCATAAGATAATTTGAAGTTTCAAGCAATGCTCGCCTATAAAAATGCGAGTATCCATTGACCATGAACGTCTAAAACGGAAAGCTGAATTAAAATAATGAACATTTATGAACTTTGTACAAAATTCCAACATAATTACTAAAAGAACTTGTTAAAATCATTTCTCGTCGGGATTCGGACCATCCGGTAAGGAAATGATTTGTAACCACATCTTTTAAGTAATATGCCGTGGTGCATTTATGTACAAAGCTTATAAATATTTGTTGTACTATTCATTTACATTGGAATCCACCTTTCCATTTTTGGCGTTACTCGCTTTTGTATAGATCATTGTTTGAAACTTGTATTTATCTTATGGATGACTGTTTGAAGATCTGTTGCACCGTGGTCATGATGTTTTCTATAACATATTTCTCCAGGGTGCATTGAATTCGGGACACAAGGCCTGAAATTGGATCAACTTTTGATATGTTGCGATATGGTAGGTTTTGACATTATCTTCAACATGGTCTAAGACAAATATCACACCCATAAGTTGGTGTTGGCTGCCAGATCCCCCGTCCTTCAGTCTGGATTATATAAACAAGAAGGAGGTGACCATGGGAGGTCATCATTGATATGAAGCTAAGTTCTTTAAGGTAATTTTTTATTCTGTAGATTGCTACTAATGTTGCTAAATTGTAGTTATGACAGCTTTAGAAATTTCCGAGGACATGACTTTTGATAGGAGTTCTTGGGAGGCATAGGACTAGAGGGTGTCGCTGAGGGTAGATAGTAGGAAAATAGGATCCCTGTTTGGGATAGCAGGGCCTTCTGAAAGGATCTTTGTCTTTCGTACCGGTCATACCTACATGTTTAAGTTGCTATTTACATTAGTTCTGCTTGTATTACATGTTTTACCTTACTACTTTGTCTGCTTGTACACCTTTGAATAGTTCACAATGGAATCGTTAGTTTGCTTGTATAGTTCCTGATTAACGATTTTATTACCTATCTTATTGCTTGCTTGCACACACCTTGCGGTTGTGCGCAAGCTGGAGATGTTCACGGGAACAACCTCTCAATCCTAGTGGTTGGTGTAAGGTTTGCGTACATCCTACCCTTATCTGATAGTACTCTCGAGTGGGATATAGAGGTTCCTTTGGTTTGGTTATAGGCCAATAATAATTGCACTCATCTTGTAATTTGCTAAACCTGCTGGCCTATTTTGATAAACATGTTAAGGGGGCATACAACTGCATTCAATTTAACATGTAGTTTGTGATACTGTTCTTTATTTCATTGGGGGGATCTTTTCCTGACTAGAGCAGATTTGTTCAATTTTCAAGTATTTCTTAATGCGGATCCCTTACATAGATCTTGGCAGTCATGCTTATTAATTCTTTTTCTAACTTGCTGTAAGTTTCATTATGCTTATTAGTTCCTTTTCTTGTTTGCAGTAACTTCCAGTTGAGGATTCACCTAAGAAATGGGAGAAGTGGTAATCATTTGCATTCTTTTAGCACTCTTTGTGTTGTTATTTATTAAATGATTTTATATATCATTTTTTTGCATCAGCATAGCATGATTGAAGTGTTTCTTTGATGATCTCTTAATGTTTATTGAGCTGTGAACTTAGCAAAAAGTTTTAATAACATGAATTTCTCTATAAAATGGGAATTGTGTCCTAATGACAAGATTGATTAATCAGAAAACACTTAATAAGTTCATCTAATTTTCAATTGAAGAATTTACACCTTTTGTTGGAATAGCGAGTAGAAGATTTTCCCATGGAATGGCTGAACTAGATTCCTCCTTTGGGATGAATCAATTTCTGTGGTTTTTTTTTCCAAATAAACAACCACTTGCATAATCCAGCAAAAACTGAAATGTCATTGAGCTGAATGGTGAATGCCAAAGAAGAGGAAAAAATGCAAGGAGGATTGAACAGGATAGGCATCACAGCTCATGCCTATGATCATCAGAGAAAGTACTTGTGTCTATGTTGGATGAAATTTGGAGACAAGTGCTTTATGATTGAACGGAAAATAGAGAGAGCAATAGATGAAATACAAACATGTGACAATACAGAAATGCTGGGAATAAGTGAGGATGGTTGATTTGCTCCAATAACATTACTTGGTCCATATGCGATTTTATGGCACCACTTAATCTTCGTGCTTTTGTTGTATCTGAATAAATTTAATCAGTACATTAGAACCCTTCTATGAGCACCAATAGTTGGGTACTAAATATGGAGGCTGATTGAGTGATTTGTGATCGGAAAATGAGGTATGCGCATTAGGGGACAATGTCTTTGCATGTTAAGGTGCTACAGTTCTAGAGTTAAATATCACAAGAGCAATGTCTGTTAATGCTACTTATATTGTTGTTTCCCTTCACTTATCTATCCATGATAACCTGCCTTACTCTGTTATGGCGCTAATAGAGGTGCTAGACACATGATCCCATTTAGAGACAAGGTGATACACATGGAGATATTGAGAAACAGTGGGCATGTGTGTTCGCATGATTTTGTAATTTGCATTTCTTGGAACATTTTGTGTTGTATTGAACAAGGTTTTAAAAAGCGAAATCGGGACTCGAGGCGTTTTACTTCCACGCCCTGAGGCGTAATTCTCAAGGCGGTTTGAGGTGCAAGCCTCGAGGCGTAAGACAAATAAAATTCATAAATACTAATACTAAGCAAAACATAATTCCATACCAAACTTTAAACGTCATAGCTTCATAAAATACTAGTTATAAGTCTAAAAACATATCAATCTACAACTTATGATCAAGTTGTATAGCTCCACAGTCGTATCCATAATCACTATCACTTTCATCTTCCAAATCCACATAAAATAGAAAAATAATAAGAAAATAATATAGAAAACAGAAAACAGAAAGTAAAAAAATACAGAAAACAGAAAAACAGAAAATATAAAAAAAATACATACATAACACATTATACATGTAGAAAATACATTAATTTCAGTGGAGAAGAAAGGAGGGAAAAGTCGGAAATGGAGAAGAAAAGAATGGGGGTTGGAGATGTATTCTTGGTGGAGAAGAAAGGAGGAGAAGAAAATCTGAGAAGAAAGTAGGAGGAGAAGACGAAAGTAGGATTAGGAAATGGAAAGGTAACATTTGTTTTTGATTGATAAGATAAAAGTACATCCTATAAAAGGCTTCTTTGTAAATTATAAAAGTACAATTGAGTGTTTTGACTTTACTTAAAAAAACACAAGTAATTTCAGGCACCTATTTTCAACGAATCATGGCAGCAGCAAACTGAGGCATGGCCTCAGAAACACCTCACGCCTCAACGCCTCAAGGCACTGCCTCACCAGTTGAGGCTTAAGCCTCTTCCAGAAACCATGAGGCGCCGCCTAATGAGCGGTTTTGGCCGCCTCGCCTCAAGGCAAAAACCATGGTATGGAAGGTCTGATTTTGGTCACATCTGCTGATGCCTATGCACAAAATTTATTTTTTAGAACTCATTCTTAACATGCCTCTACTTATTTTCTATTAGATTTTGTTTACTTGATGCATCTGAAAATGCAGTAATTTTGCCTCTAACAAAAGGGCCTTTGCTCTAGTAGTACAGTGTAAACCAAACTTCTTAGAGGTTAAGGGTTCAAGCCTCGCCAAAGGCGAGGAGTGTGTGTGAGTTCACTTTGCTGTAAATAATACTTAAAAAATTGCCATTATTTTGGTTGTTCTAACCTCTGCTTATATTTGTGGTTAACAGAACTTTATGCAGGAGGATGATATACATTTAGAGACTACAAGGGCCAGATGTACATCATATACTTTTTTTTTGTTTGCATCAAGTTACTCTTTGTTACGACTTCACGAATTACAATTGATTTGTTTGGCAGTTTCAAGCGTCCTCAAAAGGCATGCGGAACTAACTGAGCGCCTTTCAAGGTACTAACTCTCAGAAATGCTGAATACTAGTTTAAGGCAGTTATTGTTTGACCTTGACTTCCAAAGTTTATAACATGATCTAGTGTAATTTGTTGCTTTATAATCTTATCTAGTGGGGCTCAAAGGTCTTTCCATGTTATTTTCAAGAATTGGTGAGTCGGTAGTTGTTCTTAATGACTTTATGTATTTTCCACTAAACAATTTAAATATTTGCATTAATTCATTATTTTTCTATTTGAAGTTTTCTCTATTATGCCAATAACTATTCTGTTTGCATGGGGGGAGGGATGGGGTTGTTTGGTGGTGGGGTGGCCAATCATTTCAAGAAGATCTTTGTATCATTGGATGCACTTATTCTAGTGGCTGTCAGATGGAAGAAAGGAGGAGGGGTATACTTGTAATACTGTTGATGTTATTATCTATCTTCATTTTAAATTTGAACATTGACATGAAACAATTGGACATAACAGATCCTAATTCTTTTGACAGCCTCTCTACCCATTGGGTAGAGGTAAGGTCTGCTTACATCTGAATTCTCAACCCCCCGCCCCCCGGGTGGACCTTACTTCTGAAGGATATACAAGGGTCCATTTGGGTTTGGTTTGTTTTGGTTTAGATTCTGATGCCCTGGAGCACTTCACCCATGGAGTGCTATTGTTTGGGTTTAATGTGTTGCATACAACCAAAATTTAGACTATATTGCTGGATCCAATTTTAGATGTTTCCTGTCTAGAGAGCAGAACTTTCTTTTATCAATAGTACATCACGAAGTGCATATATATCATTTGCATGATAACCAATGTGGACTTCTTTTTGCTGCTCATAATAAGCATCCATGTAATGCGTGGGAGTCATCATCCTTTGTGATTGTATTTTTCAAACATGATAGGAGTTATATCATAATGCTAGTGGCAGTGTGGCATTCAATTTCATGTTTATTTAAAACCATACAATAATGATGGGACAAAAGAGTTAATAAAGACCCAAGATCAAGGCTTGGTGAATATGCTTAACACATAATTTATTGATAGTTAGGACAAAAAGTCACATGGATAACGTCTTCAAAAGTTATGTGTGATAAAGTTCTTTCTCTTTTCAAGTTTTTCACACAAGTCTTATACTAATTTCGTAGTTGTCACCAACTTGTAATGATCAAAACCCTCATCGAAAAATCAAGCTTTTAAGAAGAGCATATATGCAATACCTGTCAAGAACTTGAAAGAAGTTTTCTGAAACTTAGGATGTATCACATTATGGAAGCTACACCAACATTTTCTTGGTATGCCTAAAAGATTACACTGCAATGATAGAGAGTAGGTTTTTGTGGAAGCTCATTCATACTAGTTTAATGTCAATTTAAAACATTATCTAGTGGTGGCCTCTAAAGGTCTTTCCGCTTCATTATTTGGAAAAGTTGATGGGTCAGTAATTGTTGTTAGTGTGTTCATTTACTTTCCACCAAACAACATGAATATCTGCATTGATTTAGCTCTTTTTCTATTTGCAATTTTCTCTATGATACCAATAAGTCATTCGTTTTGCACAGTGGAGGGGTGGGCTCGTTTGGTATTGGGATGGTCAAATGATGTCAAGGATCTCTGTTTCATTGGTTGCACTTATGCTAATGTCTATCAGATAGGGGTGCAATTCGGTTATTATTGATCTTATTCTCTTAAGTTCGTTTAAGTTTGAACTTCAGAGATGAAACAGTTGGAAATAACAAACTCAGATTCCGTACTAGAATTCTTAGTTCTGGATTAAATTGTCACATACAACCAAATTAAATGCATATATATAGAAGTGAGACTATAGATCTTCACTAGATCCCTGTATCCAGTTTTGGACGCATTGTAGGTTGTTGGTTTTTACCTGTCCGCAGACCAGTACTTGTTTTTGATCAATCGTACAACTATCATTTGCATAATAACCATTGACTGACTATCTTGCTGCTCGATAAGCATGCTCTTCATGTGATGCCTGGGAATTTGCTTCAACTTAAGTAGTATAGGTCCTATAGGACTTCTGTGTCATCATACATGATACCCAATCTTAAACTATTTCCTGTAATATTGTTGGAGGTCCGATTTCATTTTCACAAGAAAAATTTGAAACATTTAAACTAAAAGATAAGGTCCCATAGTCTCTTGAACCTGCCATGGGAGCTTTGGAATTAGGGCAGAGAAGCTGAACTTACTGTATCTTTTTGTTGCTATTGTTCCATTTTCTCCTCTATTTCAATTGTTTGTTCTTATGGAAAAGGGCATGGTAACTTTTACAGGTGCATGACCTAACATTTATTTATTCTAGCATATGAAATAATATCAAAATCATTTTAAACTTCTGTGATCCAATAAATAAAGTGCAAGTAGTGCAGATCCAATACTTGATCCAAAAAATTGAATACCACTATTCAAAGAATAAAGCCATCTTTAGAACTTTTATATCCCTTTCAGTGCGCAGTCCTTCATGCTCGGGTCTATTCCTTGTGATACAGTAGCTATGAAGCTTATACCTGAAATCATTTTGCTATTTATGAGCATAAGACTGCTCAAAGATGGTCTGTTTGTTGGTGATAATAGTAATAATGGAGACATCTAAAATATTGCTTTTTTCATGTCAATTATTTCATAAAAATATATGTACTTCAAATAAGAACTTTACTTCTTTTTTGTTTTGAGATACTTACACTTCAATGGCTATGATGATGCATCTTAGCATTGATTTTATTGACAAAATGTTTTCTTCTACTCAAAATTTTATTAGGGACTCCGATAAAATGATTTTTGAGCGTCTACAAAGGGAATTTGAAGCTGCACGTGCTTCCCAAACTCAAGGTAGGTTTAGTTACAATTTTAGTTTCCTTCCTATGTTGTTGTAAATTTGGTTGTGCTAAGATGATTTTCTCTAATTCACAGAAGTTTGCTTAGATAGGGAACAGTGGAATGATGGGTTATTGGCAACAATAAGAGAACGGGTCTGGTTTTCTTTCTTTTTCTTTGACACAACTGATCTTTCTTTTATATTCTCTTGACATTCGGATAATTTTCTATTATACTGTGGTTGCTAATTTTCATCTTAAAACAACCAAAAATTGATGTCGGTACTGTTGATATCACTTCTTTCAGTACCTTCTGATGCAAATTAAGCTTCATGGTTTGCTGCTTCTTAAAGCAGTCTATTTGGGGAAGATCAGAATTTCTGTAATGCTAGCTTTGTTTAGTATTGGAGATGATTTCATACTTCTATCAGGTTCATATGGAGGCTGAAAGAAAGGCGATGCAGTCACCTCTGGATGCAAGCATGCTGCCAATCACTCTGTTTCATGACAAGATTACATATAAAGTTGGAACCAAGGTATTAAATGTGTAAAAGCTTAAAACAGCCATGTTTCTTTTCATCTCAAGAGATGGAGAGGGAAAGAGAGAGAATCAGTAACAATGACCAAATAACTGCTTTATAAAATATCTTGTGTTGAAAGGTGCAACACTCATTTATGTGTTGTTATGGCACGTAAGAAACAGGTGGAAACTGCTCTTTATGCTTTAAAAAAATCTGTACTTTATGCAATTCATTCATAAAATTGCATGTGTTATAATGGCTTTCACTTTCCCCTTTACATGCTATTTGCCTATATATATATATATATATATATTATTGGTTAACATCAAAAGTAATTTTGAGCAGGTGATATGTTGTTTGGAAGGAGCACGCATTGGCATACAGTATGAGACATCTTTTGCTGGTAAATTGTGAACCTACAATTCTTTTTTAGAATGTAAGTTGGTCCTTGATTTTTTACCTGTTGCTTGTGTTTTGAACTGATCTTAAACAGTAAAAGATATCATATTGGTTTGCCATACACATTTGTTCATTTGCAATGCTGTTATTAAATTTAAAGCCTATTCAACCATTGCATATGCTTGGTGGTTACATGGGTTTTCAATAAAGTAACTTCACATCAGTTTTGGGTTATTCGGTTCAGTTATCGGATTAAACTGAATACTACTTTTACTTTAATAAGGTTTGTTGAACAAAGTTTGTTTGTTTTCTTTCCGAAAATTTTGTACACGAATGGTGATAAGTTATGAAAGATGAAAATGAATATTTTGAATTTCAAAGAGAGTTTATGACTATAAAGTATAAAAAGATAATTTCTATTGGCTTATTCGGTTTAACCAAATTCATAAAAGACCAAACCAGACCAAGTAAGGCTATTCTTATTAAGTTAACCAAACCGTTTAACCTGAAAACTGAATAACCTGAATTTTGTGGGTTATTCATTCAACAATTGACCCATCTTTTGTAGATACGAGATTACGGATTAAATTTTTTTATTATAATCCTAAAATTTGAGATGAAGCTGGAAAAGCATATCGTTTAAAAGGGTTTTGCCAACCTCGACACATGAAGTTTCACTCTTACATGTATTTTTGATAGTCATTTCATCAATATAACATCTTTGCATATTTGCATAATATTTGCATAATTAAATTAGGCTCACCCTCAATTAAATTAGTCCCTGTCCATGTATGTACCATTTAGAATTTTCTTGGCAGTACATGTATACTTTTTCAATCCCTTCTTCTTTCATGGTATTAGAACCACAACCCCAGATGTTTGCATTATCCCTAACGCCGCAGCCACTCTGGCTTCTTGTTGCCGATGTTATTGCATCACATTAATAGGTTATGCCTTGTCTCCATCGAAGTCGAGAAATCCTGTTTAATCTTGGTTATTTGTTTGATTGTTGTTTTCTTTTGTCATCTTCTGCTGCCAATAGAAAGTATGAACGATGAAATGGCTCTTTGGGATTGTTGTTACCTCGTCTAGGGTTGCTGGCAATTGTCAGAGTTCTTGTGTTGCCTTCTTCGGCTTTTGGGGTGGTTGTGAGGTGTATGAGTTGTGTGACAATATGCTTAGAAGTTCCTTGACTTTTTCTTGCTATTACTGTCTTGGCCTTTGTGACTATTTGGTGGTGTGATGTCGGGAATAGCATATGTGTCTAGGCCCTCTGGCAATATTGTACTTGGTTCTCTCTTAGGATGCATGTTTGTTAGGTTATTTGTTTGTTTAAAATTGTTCCTCAAGCTAAATGGTCAGTTGATTTGGGGGCTTCTGATGTAAACTGACAGCAATTGTCGGTTGTATATTGCAATCAAAACAGAAAAAGGATGATTCCAGACTTTCGAGAGGTCTGGTTCTCTCCCAAAGAGTTTACACTCACTTTGAAAATATCAAAAACAGAATATCCCAACTACTAACAACCCAGCTCCACTTAAAGGAAACTTGCCGCCTTATTCTACCCAAGAGTACCAAAAATACCCTTCACTTATTTACAATAACAGCTAAGACCCTTTACCCACTAACCCCTCCTCCTGTAAGTGAAACAAATAGGAGGTTTATCAATACCTCCCTCCAAAGCTTTCACCTTGTCCTCAAGGTGACTGTTGGGAAACTGCTGCATCAAGGCTTCTAAATTTTCCCAAGTAGCTTCAAAATCTGGTAACCCTTTCCATTTAACCAAAACTTCTAAGCTTCCTGGATCACCTTGCACGATTGCTTTTGTATCTAACAAAGATTCAGGTTCCACTTGTAATACCAATTCTTCAGTCAATTGAGCTGGAATGTCTTTTGATGATGCGCAATTTCCCACAGCTTTTCGAAGTTGAGATACATGGAAAACAGGATGTATCTTCGCCTCCTTTGGTAAATCCAAACAATAAGTGACTTTACCAATCTTCTCCAACACTTTATAAGGGCCATAGAACCTTGCTAACAATTTTGGGCTGTTCCCTTTAACCAATGATTTCTGTCGGTATGGTCTCAATTTCAAGAACACCCACTCACCCAAAACCAAATCCAGCTCTGTTCTTTTTAAATCGGCACGTTGCTTCATTCTACATTGGGCTTTCAAGAGATGCATTCTTACTTCATCCCATATTTCATCCCGATTCGTCAATTCGATATCGACCGATTGGACTATAGAAGAGGAACTCTTATATCTCAACAAAGGGGGTGGATCTCGGCCATATAACACCTTGAAAGGAGAACATTTAAGGGCTGTATGAAAAGCTGTATTGTACGATAATTCAGCCCACGGTAACCATCTACTCCACTGACGCGGTCGATCTGAAATCCAACATCTTAAGTATTGTTCCAGCCTCCTGTTGACAACTTCTGTTTGTCCATCCGTCTGCGGGTGGTAGGCGGTGCTGAACTTCAAAGTTGTTCCTTGCAGCTTGAATAACTCTTTCCAAAATATACTTTGAAACACTTTATCACGATCAGAAATTATAGAACTTGGTATGCCATGCAAGCGTACAATTTGACCTTCATTTGTCAACATACAATCCCCAAACTCCACTAACACAGCTTGACCTTCCTGTTGAATTAGTTTTCCCATAGCCTTCAGTGAAACTAAAGATCTACCCAATGTTGGATCACCTTTCAATGCCACCGACTTTCCTCCGACTGTGAACTTCATAACCTGCTGCTTCCAATTGGTATAGGTTGATCCCAAAGTTTCCAACCACTGTATACCCAAAATCACATCGCTATTACCCAATTGAATGGGCAAAAAATCCTCGACAACGTCTAAACTTTGCACCGCCAAAATAACATGTCTACAAATTCCATCTCCTTTCACCTTATTCCCCATCCCCATCATTATCGTATACTCCTTCGTCTGATCGACCTTGAGATTCAATTTTTTAACAATCTCATTCGAAATGAAATTGTGCGTCGCACCGCTATCGATGAGAATTACAACATTTTGGTTTTCAATGAATCCTTCCATCTTCATGGTTTTAGGATTCGTTAATCCCACCACCGAGTTAAGATGAACCTCCACGTCTTGACCCACATCGACCACATCAGCTGCGTTTAAAGTTGTATTTTCATTACTACTGTCACCCGACTCTATTACATCTTCCTCCTGAACCAGCAGAACATTCAATTCTTTCTTCTTACACTTATGGCCCGGTGAATATTTCTCATCGCAACGATAACAGAGACCCAAGGCTCGCCTCTGTTGTACCTCCTGATCGGACAATCTTCTGTATTCAGATCCCATTCTATTTGTCGAATTACCCACCGTATTTGAATTATTCCCTAAATTAGTACTACCGGGGATACTCGTATTAACGGCAAACATAGCTAACGATTTCTTTGATCCAGATATCGACCTTTCTTTTGCAATCACAACATTCTTCACTTCGATTTTTATTGCTAACTCCATCGCTTCCTCTAACGTTACAGGATTTAAGAGACTTACCTTGGCCTTAATTGAATTCTCTAAACCGTTTATGAATCGACTCATAAACACTTCCTCTGGAATTCCTTCTAACGGTGCAGCTAACTCCACGAATTTCATCTTAAATTCCTCTACCGTACCTTCTTGTTTAACAGCCAGAAATTGTTCACATAAAGTTCTTGCCGCCATTGATCGGAATTGACGCAAAATCAATCTACGCAGATCCTCCCAACGTAAAATTGGATGACGTCTATTCTCCCATTGAAACCATTTCAAAGCTGCTCCTTCAAATGCTATGAAAGCAACATCAATTTTTTCTTCTTGTGATAATCGATTCAATGAAAAATAGCGTTCTGCTCTGAGAACCCAACCATCTGGATCGCTTCCGTCAAACGCTGGAATTTCAAGCTTCCGGCCTTTCACAGCTAGGAATTGATTCGATTCCTGTTTTTCATCGTTCCTTCTCTTCGATCTTCCTGAATCGTCCACGTCTTCTCCATCCGACGAACTTGTTGAATTCAATTTACTAGCCACATCGCTGCTTAATTTCTCAATCTGCTGTACAATTCGTTCCAAACTTTTCTCGATCTAACCGACGCTACTTTCTAAATCTTCAATTCTTGTTGCGCACTCCTTGTCGCCATGGCTGGATCTTACCGCTCTGATACCAATTTGATGTAAACTGACAGCAATTGTCGGTTGTATATTGCAATCAAAACAGAAAAAGGATGATTCCAGACTTTCGAGAGGTCTGGTTCTCTCCCAAAGAGTTTACACTCACTTTGAAAATATCAAAAACAGAATATCCCAACTACTAACAACCCAGCTCCACTTAAAGGAAACTTGCCGCCTTATTCTACCCAAGAGTACCAAAAATACCCTTCACTTATTTACAATAACAGCTAAGACCCTTTACCCACTAACCCCTCCTCCTGTAAGTGAAACGAATAGGAGGTTTATCAGCTTCCTTTTTCTTTACCAATTTGCTTGTTAACTTGGTCTCGTACTTTGCTAGTTCTTGTTCATTTTGTTGTAGTATGTTGTAGTTTTGATTACTGTAGGGGTAAAACAAAGAAAGCCTCTAGTGGTACTTGTCGAGCCGATTTTCAATTTGACAATACTTAAAAGATAAAATCCCTGAATTGGACAAAAGGGTCTATGATGTTTTCAAGTCATATTTAGAGGAGTCTGAGATGAACATGTGATTTAGTGGTCCCTTGGTATGAGTGTAGACCATTAACTACAATATTTTTTTGTACCACCATGACTTTTTTGAATGTGAAAGCTCCTTGTCTAGAAGTAACTTAATACTCAAGCTCCATGGGTATGTCACATGCTTATTTGCTTTTTAGGCATGCTCATGGTGCTTACTAAGAGATTCTCCATTATATGTTATTATACACTTCAAACAGCTTGTTAAGGATCTAGCTAACACATTGCTGTTTTATCATGTTAGATGGCATGAGACAAGTATATTACTTGCACATCAGCACACCACGGTGTGAAAATTTTCAGATCCTAGTTATGCATGGTGCGTGTATATAGGAGTTCCACAAAGAGGGAATTTTGTAATCCTGTAGAGTAAGAAGTATGTGGTTCAGTTAGGTTTCGGGTGATCCCTCGTTTAGTTTAAAAGATGTATTTTGATGATCAAGTAGTGGGATGAGAGCCTTGGTTCCCCTTTTACCTAACTTTTCATAATTTCTGTCATCTTTCTCCCTTTGAGGACTCTTGTGGGTTTTTAATGCAGGAAACTCCTACCATATCTTGCATTATCATTATTCCAGTGACATGAATAATCTGGTTGTTTATCTTCTATGCCTATGTGTTCCCTAATTCTTTCAATTGGATGGATATGTGCCTTTTGGCTCTTCACCCGTTCTGAGTTCTGTGTAGGACTACTTGATTTATTTAGGCATTTATCATCAGGAAACCGTCCTTTCCGAATCACTGGTTTCGCTCAACTGTGGTATTCCATATAAACAAGTTCAGAAACTTAGATGCAATTTGTTCTGTACGCATCTTAGGTCATGCTCAGTTTTGGCAGTTGTTTCAGTGGGGTAATTTCTTGGTAGCGGGGATCTTGGTTCTGTTAGTTGGTTATATCTGTTTTTTTTTTGAAGTATATAATATTTATATACGGCAAATGCAACAAATAAACTTATACACCCTCCTCACCGTTGGTGAGGTTTGAACCCTTGACCTCCTAGGAGGCCAAGGACTACGATACCGCTAGGCCGAAGGCCCTTTGGTTAGTTGGTTATATCTGTTATTAGTTTGTAATTTGGCTATTTCATACTGTCTCATTATGTTTGATAAAAAAATTCACTTTTTCAAAGAAAAAGAAACTTAGAAGCTAGAGCGAGAAAAAAATAGCACTGTACTTATTTACTCAGACTGAAATTAGAACAGATGACGCTGTTACCTATATAAAGGGTACGATAAACATTGTTATCATTCCTTAGGCATCTGTAGTAGTATCACCTTGCATATACAGTATAATTTTGTGCTATAAATATTGTGTCATCAAGTCAAGCTTCTGGAGATCGGCTGATACCCTACCATTTTGGTGACCTGACGGGCTTTACGTTTCAATTGTTACTTCCTTCATCTGAAATTTTTCCATAATGAGGAGAAGTCATTTATATTTACTTTGATGGTTTTGTAGGCGAGCCACGTGAGCAGTATCATTGTGTTCTTGAAAGCAAGTCATTTCTCGAGAAGATGACTGTCCTTGAACACACCGTCCCATTTTTTTTGCCTATACGTGAAGCAGAGAATGATCTTTTATCTTCAAATGCAATGGTAACTCTGCTAACACTTAAAAGATAATCCAACTTGTGTTGTTTCTGCGATTTTGTCTTAATACTCGTGTCTGCCATTGTTTTTTCAGAAATTCATAGATCACATTGGAGACCTATTGCAAGCATACGTTGATAGACGGGAACAGGTATTTGTGTTGTAATTGTTAACTGTCTACAGGACATGCAATGTATTATAACCTTTCAGAAGCATACATGGTCAAACTATTTTGTGCTCTGTAGTTTTTTGCTGCATGTTTCTGCACTTGACCTTGCTATATGTCTAATAATGGATGGCTTTGCTTGAATGTAACCAAAGTAAAAAAAACTGGCAATTTAGGAATATTTGAAACAATCACTTCTTGGTTGTTAATTTTAGTTGTCAAAAGGGCTAATCTGGCATGATTTTGTCAAAAGTTGTCAGAGGATAACAAGCCTGCAGGTGTTTGCGATATTTTATGTTGAATAGCAGCTCCTGATTTTACTATTTGGTCGAGTATTTCTTTTTCATTTTCGCTATACTGGCAATGTTCCATGATCTCTTCTTAACCATTTCAACTTGCCTTTCATAGCTTAGTGAGCATTTTACTGTTCTCTATGGCTAACACACCTCTTCTTTTTGCTTTTCTATTGTAGGTTCGACTCATAAAGGACTTGTATGGTAACCAGATTGGAGAACTTTATCACAGCCTTCCCTATCATATGATTGAATTCATCGTAGATGATTTTGATTGGTCTGTACATATTCCACACATGTCCTTGCATGCATAGTGGTTAATGACTATCATACATCTTTGCAAATTTCTTTATGCAGTCGCATTCTAATTGCCCTCTTTTTCTATCATTTTCTTATTTTCACTTAAATGGTAGTTTCTAATACAATGTAGTCGTAGACATTCACTACACCTGGTTTATTGTGTTTGGATTTGAAGTGATGTAATTTTAAGGTCTCAGATTAAGTGAGCATAAATTCCACATGTGAGAGAAAATTTGGAAGATGGTTCGTAGGGGATAGTCAATTATTTGCTACCATTGAAAGAATTTAATCTGAATCTAAGCCACGTTTGTATCTTTCAAAATTTAGAAAGCTATAATGAAATTTAGATTTGGACACAAAGCTTCAAGTATATAGGGATACCCTTTTAGGATGCAAGATTCATGTTTAAATGCATCCCTCTACTCTGTGCATCTACTACGCAGACATATCTCTATCACATGCAATACTTGGATCGTCATGCTGTTTCTGTCATCACTCATGTTGTTAAATTTCTCTTGCTTTTCATATCGTTTTGAGAAAACGAAAGCAAAAAAGTCTAAGTAAGCCCAGTACTGACATGTTTTTTGCCTTAGGCCATGTTTGGCAACCATAAGCTGGGGCCGTTTACCAAACGCTTATCCGGGTAAGCACGCTTATCAAGTTTAGTTACCTCACCGGATGAATATGGTAGGGACCAAGAATCTTACCCGGTAAGAGCGAGACAAGGACGAGTCTTAACCGGTAAGTGAGGGCGACGACTCTTACCACGGTAAGCGCTTACCGGGTAAATTGTTGCATACGATGTCGTTTTGGTGGACTAAGATCTTACCCGGTAAGTAAATAATAGTGTTAGATTTTACCGGTAAGCACTTACCGGGTAAGTGTTTGGTAAACGGCCCCTAACTTATTTTTTGAGCTTATTGAAAAAGCCTCTTTTGGTAACCCATAAGCTACTTCAGATTGCTTATTGGCCTTTCTTTTTCCAATTATGTCCCTATATTTCACATAAATGCCCCTTGTAATTTCTTTTATAGGTCATTTTATATTGTCATCTAGCTTATCCGCTAGCTTTTACCAAACTAGATTAGTTTTTGTATAACAGTGGCACTCTTTCTTGCAGCAAGGTAACAGTCAGTCTTAGGTATGCGGATCTCTTGTCTATACTTCCAACTGGTATCAGCGTTGTGGCGTGGCCCATGAACCAATCAAAAAAGTCCCCATCTGGGGGCAGAAAAGGGAATGTAGCATTTGGAAGCAACACTAGTCCTATGCGTTTATCCTACGCAGAAGATGCATTACGCACCCTTAGTTTGCCAGAAGGTTATATTCTCTATCCTTACTTTATCAAATAGATGATGAACTCTTACCTCACCGTAAGTACTTGCCAAGCAACCAAATGGTCATTGGCCTGCGTTACAGGCAGAGCCCAGTCTCCTATGATATCAAGAGTTCATACCTCACCATAGGTGAGGAGGGTGCGTGAGTATTTGCCGATTATAAATATTATATACTTCAGAAATAAATATTTGCCAAGCAGCTTGCGTCAATATATTTTTGTGAATAGTATTTGTGGGTTTAGAAGTCATCACTTAAGCAAGAAAAAAGAAAGAAAGAGTTGAGACGTGCATTGATTATTTTTTTTGTTTGTTACTACCTCTGTCCCATGGAAAATGGTCTGAAGTCATCAAATCTAGTAAGCTTTTTCCTTCAATTTTACTAGAACTAGTTATCTCATGCTGGGCAAATTGCATGAAAATGCAACATACTTGGTCTGATTCCTATTTTATGTAACATACTTTCAAAACCTTGCTTTTGGTACCTCAAATATGATACCTCGAACATTTAGGTACAAAGCTTACATATGAGAAATGCATGAAAATGCAATGTACTTTGGTGCAATTCCTATCTTGTGTAACGTGTTTTGGTCTAAATGTTTGACATCTCACGTATGAGGTATCAAAATGAAGGCTTTGAAAGTAAGTTACACAAAATAGGAATCTGATCAAAGTAAGTTGTATTTTCATGTAACTTTCCCTTTCATGTTAACTATTTGATAAATAGATATGATCCTTTAATAAGTAATCCAAAAAAATCCGAAAGAAAAAGAGGTTTTGCTGCAATTTGAACTTGAAAGCAGTTTTTGATATCTAAAATCAAAAGTGGGAGCTTTCTTGTGGATTGAGATGGTATAAATCTTTCTTCTGTGCTTAATTAGGCTGCTTTTTATGTTAATCGTCAAAATAAGAAAGTGATTGTGATCGTGATCATCATATAGGGGTAGGCTCGATACCATACCGGTTTACACTTTCAATATGCACCTGCACTTCCACTTTATCATTTCAAAAGCAAATTAGACGTATGTACTGTTAAGTACTATAATATTTTTATATATGGCAAGATTCACACACTTCTTACCTTTGATGAGGCTTGAACCCTCGACCTCCAGGGAGGTTGGAATCTAGCGGTTACCTAGATACTTCTAGGCTAATGACCCTTTGAAAAATTAATTATCTGTTTTTGAAGTATATAAAATTTGTATACGGCAAATTAAATCACACTAAATTCTCACCTTTGGTGAAACTTGAACCCCTGAACTTCAAGAAGCTCGGGTTATCTAGTATCGTTGGGCCAATGGCCCTCTGGCAAATTAGTTAACAAGTTGGTGGTGAGTTGTGACTGATATCCTTTGATTCCTTTCCCTTATGGTGGTTTAGCATATGCGGAGATCGTGTTGAATCTTCCAGAGGCTCTCGAACAAAATGTTCAACCGAAGGACCCTGGTTTGGCTTCTGCCTGAAAAATGAAGTTGGAAGTGTACAACAAACAACATATAGAGTAACTACTCTTAACATTTTCAACAGATGTAGATGTTCTGTAAATGGAGGAGTAGGTTATGAGCAATTGGTGCATTTATTAGATTCTGTATTGAATTGGGATATGCTATTTGTACAGTTCAGTTTATGAATGTAGTTGTAGCTAGAGATGGGCATCCTTAACTGGCTCAAGGGACCAGTTATGGCTGAAACAAGATACAGGGTCGGTTAGCCTCAACCGGTTATGGTTCTTCATTTTTTAGCATTTGGTTATCAACGGTCTATCAGTGCTACCTTATTTAAGTTACAGGGGTTGAATCTAGATTCTCTTTAGAGTTTTTGGTGTTATTGGCCAATGGTAGAGCTGTTGACATACTCTTTTTTTTTTTTTTGTCGTTTTTCGGACTATTTGATTGTTTTTCCATTTACCAAATTGTCATTCGATTATTTACAAAAATATATATATTTAAAAAGAAAGAAATTAGTTAAAAACAATGTTACAAGAAAATAGTTATAAAAGAGGGTGTACAGCGATCTAAAGGGAGGGTTCAACTGGTTATGGTAAATTACAGTTTTTTACTTGTTTAGACCGGTACCTGTTACCGAAGGATTGGTCTTAGGACCGACTGTTTAACCGATTTTATCCTTTAGTGGAATCGGTTTTTTGGGTTTAAAGTCTCTTTGATTACGTTGATGTTTGAAAATAACGAACGTGGTCTTCAACCGTAACACTTGTAGTACGATCATAAACTAATCAATGTGTTATTAGACTGTAAATGTAATGATCAAAGGGCCTTTGGTCTAGGTATCTAGACCTTTGGCAAGGGAGAGAATGGTGGGAGTTTATATGATATATATATATATATATATATATATATGGGCCTATTCAAGGGAGAACTGAGTTGTTTGTGGTAACTGTGAGAACCAATATTAACCACGAACCAATAGATAAATTAGGAAATTTATAAATTTGGTAATTTTAAATTAAAATATTAATACAAGGATATTTTTGGTATTTTAAAACTCTCCTCTCTCCTCTCTTCTCTCTTCGGCCTCCGGCCACCGTCCTCCGGTGATACCACTATGATACTACTGTGATACCTAAAAATATTGACTCTGTTAAACAAAAGATACATTGTGATACTTAATCATATATAAGATGCATAGTGATACCACTGTGTTACATCTTCGATCGACCACACAAATGACATCAATGTGATACCCAAGCACATATATGATACATTGTGATACCATTGTAGTATCACCGGAGGACGGTGGCCGGAGGACGGTGGCCGGAGAGAGAAGAGAGGAGGGAGGAAAGTTTTAAAATGCTAAAAAATATCCTTGCATTAATATTTTAATTCAAAATTGCCAAAATTATAAATTTCCTAATTTATCTATTGATTTGTGGTTAATATTGATTCTCACAGTTACCACAAACTAATTAGTTCTCATTTGATTAAGCCCCTATATATATATCTATACTATATTATAAAGTATTTGATAAAAACTCTTAAAAATCATTTTTTATGCATGAAGTACTGTTTATTGATTTATAGTACTAAAAATTTAAGATTACAAGTAATTGTGTGTAGGTACAAATTATTAAAGTTTCATGTTTGAATTTGTGTAACTAACAGCAGATAAATATAATCAAATAGAGGATAAACATCTCATTTTAAATATAAATCAAGATGTATCTTGCTGCATTGTGCGAGTACCCTTCTAGTCTATACTATATGTATAAGTAGCTTAAACGTTTAAAATTAAGAAGCATCGTTTATGCATCATGTACAAGTTATGAAGCTAAACACCACCAATGAAACTTCCAAGATAATATTAAAATCAAATTTTTTTTGCTAATTTTTTAGTTACATTTTACACCCTTATAGTTAGTTATTTAATTTACTTTATATTTTTTTTCATTTTTCATTTTTCATTTTTCATTTTACACATTATCATATCATCATTACAAAATTGTATATTAACTAAAATATATTAAAAAAATACGTTTCACTTTTTACAAATTATACTATTATAATCGTCTTATTAGTGCCTTCAGAATGAGTACAATATTGAATATTTTTTTGATTTAATCTCATATCTATACTATATTATAAAGCATTTGGCTAAAACTTTTAAAAACTCTTAAACTCTTAAAACTTTTAAACCCTTCATCCCTAAACAATTTCATCCATATCCGATTTCATCCCATAACTGAATTCGTGTAACTAACTGCAGATAAATAAAATCAAATACAGGATAAACATCTCATTTTAAATATAAAAAATCTAAAATATAATTAGAATAATCATTGAGTGCCAACAGAATATTTAATTATCATATTTATAAATTATTATATTATTAAACCAAAAATAAATTATTTCATTATTAAACTTAAATTAAATTATAATAAAAAAATAAATTAAAGAAATTACATAAAAAATGAA
>NW_020200826.1:85520-106539 GCF_001531365.2 Cynara cardunculus var. scolymus
ATTATACCATTATAATTGTCTATTCAATACCTTTTAATAAACCCAATATCGAATATTATTGAATTTAATAATATTATTGAATTTACTAAATATGCACTTAATTTTTTATTTTTCATTTTATACCCGTTATCTATATATATTATTTATTATTGTTGAATTTTAACTGTCATCTATGCATTATTTACAAGTTTCTAAAGCCCCCACCCCATCATCTCCTTTCTTTCTTTCCTCCCCCGCAATTCTCTACCCACTACCTTGAATTACTATCTACGTTTCGTTGTCCATGAAGCAATCGGTTAAAAGGAAAACTATATAACTCTCAATTTTGGGATGAAATCGGCTATCCGAATACAAATTTTGAAACCAAAAGAAGAAAAAGGACATCCATCCCCTTCCAACCTTTCTCTTCCACCATGAAAATCATTTCATCTACCACCGTCACTAAACCACAATCATGCTCCAAAACGGCGGTCTTGATAGCCCATCCCCACGCCCAGATGCACCAGACACATCCTCACGACACGCCTCTATTCCAATACACCATCTCACGCAACCTCTGCCATTTCAATATTTCAATTTCCGTCCTCCATCTCGCCGTTTTTTCTTTTATTTTCACTGCTGCCATTTTATGCTCACCACCGATATTTCCTCCACATCCGATTCCCCTCGTTGCTATGACTTCGACGCCTTTCGATAAACTACTCCCTTTTGCTTTCAACAGATTAATTTAATAAATTCATCAGAAAACATAAACAAAATTACACCTCTATAGCTTCGTTGTTTCCGCTCATGCAATCATCGTTTTGTATTCATTCTTCGAAATAGGAGTTTCTATTTGGGAAATTTCTAGAGGTTCCACAATTTTTCCAGAGTTTTCTCACCTTTGGCGGCCATGATCAGGTTCTCATTTTTAGCTTCCAGCATCTTTTTCTCAAGAATTTTCCCGTATAGAATCAGTGGTTGCATCTTTAAGACGCCAAATAGTTGAATCCAACGGCATTTTCTACAGGTGTTTGCCAACTTGTTGCTATTGGAGGGATCGGCGGGGACGTAGTTTGCCAGACAACTGAGAGAGATTTCCACGTATGACTAATAACTCATTAAAAGACTTGCAGGTTCACACAAACAGGAAACGCGATTGTTCTAATCAATGAAGATGAAGTTGGAAGAGTAAGTCAAAAAATTCTTTCTTAAATTTCCCAAAATCTCAATTGGGTTACCTCTGCTTGCCCTAATTCTTTTCTCGGGTTTTCGTTTTCTTTCATCAAGAGTTATGCCTTTGGATAACTTAATTTTAGTTCTTGGTATCAAAATTTTGGTTTCAAGATGGAAAGTTCAATCTTTTCTCTATGTGGCTTACACTATAATATAATAATTTATCTCTTTTAACGATTAGAAGTGGCTATCATCTCTATTTTGGTTTTGAATTTATCCGTATCCCAAATGTTACTATTTGATATTCCTATATCATCCTTCCTATTATCTTTCTTGGATAAAGACTCATTTTCTTATTTGTATTTTAATCATGTATAAATTCAAACCACACTTTAAAAAATACCAAAAAACACCTTTAATATTATTATAATCTTAGTAATAATAAAATAATATATTTTTTATTATGATATTCTTTTTGTTATTAAAACACAATTATTATAAAATATAATTAATTTTTATGATCAATAAATAATTATCATTTGTAGTCTGTTTGTATACCTAAATTCTCAATATCAAGTGTAGTTATCGAGATAATTTTGATGCACATATTTTTCTCTTTTATAATCTTGCAAGTTTTAGTATAAAATCTTTTTACCGATTAACATCCAAATAAGAACATATCTTTTGTTAAATAGTTGTATTAATCTTTTATTTTTTGTTACAACAAAATTTTACATTTAACTGCAATATACCAGAAACAATGTTAATTATGACATGGTGAGAAGCCAATAAACTTTGTAGACATCAAACTGACATCAATGAAGTTCCAAACAGGAAAACTCTTAGAGGTTGAATTTTGAATATTTGCAGATTATCTAGAAGAAGCGGGAGAGAGGAGAGTTTTTTGGGAAGAAAGCATAGAGAAATGATTCCAATAGGTTCAACATCATGCATGTTGGCCAATCTGACATTATAAAGTCGCACTATCTACACTTAATATTCACTAATAAACTATTTTATGTTTGCAAGATGGTATATGTTAAAGAGGCTAATCCAACCTTTCGTAGATGCAATACATCATGTCCTTTTACATAGTTCTATTTTGATAAGTTCGCCTTATAGTTTTTTCTTGTTTGAAAAATATAATACTATCATATTTTTAATGTTTACAAATATCGTTGATCTTTCAAAGATGGGATGAAGACTGAAGTTGTTGAAACAAAGTTCTCAAATTCCTTTGAGATTTAAAGATGAACTATAAAAAAGACCCTATTTGTTGGACAATTTTTATAGGTTTCAACCTTTGTATTTGTCATTTAGTTATCAAAATATCATTTTACTTGCAAACAACGCAATAATTTAAAGGGTAGAACATTTTATAAATAAATAATTAATTTTTTATTTACAAGAAAGTTTTATATTTAGCTGCATTGCAACGGGTACAAACTAGCATATATATAGTTCACACTTGGGTAAAGACGACTGACTTTGGAAACGGAACACAAATCTATTTGTGAGATTAGGGATCGGCATAAACAAACCCTCTCCCCCCCCCCACACACACATATATATATATATATGTGTGTGTGGGGGGGGGGAAGGGTTTGTTGGTCCTAGATCTAACAACAATTCAAGAATAAAATAGTAACTGAGAGATTGAAATGAAGATCATGAACTTTGAAGAACCAGTCGATTACTCTTATTCATGAAACAAAAAATTACAGAGCTCTCTCACTTTACACGACTCTCACTGAAGAATACAAGAAATGAACAACTTGCTAATCTAAGCCCATGTCACCTATTTATAGGTGACATTTACAATGTAAAGCCCAATACCCTTAAGCCCAAATACAAGATATTATAATACAATACAAGGTAATTGCATTTATAAAACTTTCACAATATTTAGAACTATTTTGGTCCTAACAATCTCCCCCAAAGTTTTATAAAGCAAGTGATGGCTTGGAATCGTAAGTGTTCACACAGTGGGCACAAAGTCCCCACAGTGGCGGTGCAAGTGCACGCCGACATATGATCGTTTCAAGTAATAAAGTGGTATAGTACCAAGATCGTTTCCATAGGGATTGGACTACTGAGAATAAGAGAGTTTCATGAACTTCTTGAACATGTTTCAGTTTGTGAATAAAAGTTGAGTTTTGTTGGTGCAAAGCTTAGAATACGAAATAAACCTTTTAAAATTAAAAGATGGGCATGGGTGTAAGTTTTCCTTAAGAAGATTGTAGGAACAGTATGGTCAGAAACTCATGAGACTTGTATAAAAGCTCCAATATCTTGAAAGTGATTTTTTATATACTATGCCCACAGAGTGCCCACAAAGTGTCCACTTTTATCATTTTTAAGCTTGCCGAATTAGTTAAGTGATAAAAAGATATCTAGTTCCACTAGCCTGAAGATTTATACTCAAATCTCTTTGTAGTATAAATCTCGACTAATATTTGAACATTAGCTAAAAACATGCAAAATCCATATCACTACGTGATTATCAAAGACTCTCTCAAATCTTTGTGCATCACTTAAGTCGTATTTCGAACCCGTCCATCTCTGGATTAAGGATCTAATATTAACACTTCAAAGTGATCGGCTTATCGGCATTGAGCTTAAGTCCCGACTTAAAATAACCAAGCTTAAGAATTAATATAAAATGGCAACACCCAAGTGTTCCTACAAGTTCTTAAGTTTGACTCACACCCACACCCAAATGGGTGATTAGCTCATAATGAAATTACAAAACATAGAAGAAGAAGAAGAGAAATACATAAGAAATACTTGAATTGAAATTTTACTAAAACTGTTGCCCTCCGTGGGCATATAATGAACAGAAACGTAGTTGAAAATTAAATACAAGACAAGAAGTAAATGCATAAAATTAAACTTGAACTACTGATCCAGATCTTAAGTTGAAAGTAAATTCTCCAAAAGATGTGTTCTTCAAATGAGAGTAAATGCTCTAATTTATAGAAGAAAGGGAGAGATGGACATCCCTTTTACCCAAGGGAAGAAAGCCTTCTTCTTCAATCTTGAGGGCAAAGACTTCACTCCATAAATCTACAAAATCTTCAGGTCTTGTCACCTTTTTTGAAAGGTTGAAAAAGGTAAGGATGACATTTCCCTTAAAAATAAGGAAAAAGGCAATTTAAGACATTTTTTATACAACAAGGCCTATCCCTTTAAATATTGTGAGATTTTCGGATTTGACTGCAGAATTAATTCTCTTAAATACCCAGAAAAACATGTATTTAAACTTATCCAAATCCGCTTTGAAGAAAATATTGAAGTGGGAAGAAAGTGAGCAGACAGTGGACATTTTTCCAGCAGTGATGGTTTTTCAGAATAAAATCAAATCCTTGACCTTTCATCACCTTTTAAAACATTTTAGACCAAAAATACAAGATAGAGGCAAAATGGATACATAAAACACATAAATAGGATTATTGAACAACAAATAACTCTCAAAATTGAGAGTTATTATACCCCCAAACTTGAGGTGTTACTTGTCCTCAAGTAAAAGAGAAAAAAATAAAAAAGAAACCTAAAGAAAGAGATAAAGACAAATACTTACAGAAGGTGTTGGATATTCGTCTAGCATGGATGATGTACAACTTCCCTACTTGATCTTCACAGTGTCGTCGTTAATCAGTAAGACTTTTAGGGCTAGTGTTTATGGCAATGATTGCGTATATCCCTCCCCCAAACTTATTCTATACTACAAAAGGGTTTGATGCAAAAAATTTCATTGATTCATTTTTGAGTAATCGACAATACTTGCGACCCATTTCTTTGGTATATTTTTGACTTTTTAGACAAATGGGCTTACAATTTTTGTCTTCCAATTTTTTGATGACTTTCTTTCTTTCCTTTTTTTTTAATTATTATTCATACCTTCCAATTTTCCGAAGGTATTTTTTGTAACACATTTTCCCCCAAACTTGAATTGTACAATGTCCCTATTGTATGGAAAGGGACCAAAAGTAGTGGCTCAGATTGGATTCAACGGGAAAATGTTTAGGCTTAAAAAATGAAAGGAGGACCTACTTCTTTTTAACATAAACACTATTAAAAATTAAACAAGAATGTTGAACCTGAAAAGAGTAAAACTAGACAAACAAAAATAAATTATAATACCAGTCATAATATAAAACACAAAAGTATGACTTATCCGTAAGCAACATACAAAAGACGGATTAATAAGTTTATCAAAATGTACCCAAAGATGATAATAAAAAAATGTTCAAGAGGCAGTGATGATAAACCAAGGATTTAACCATTCTGTTCGAACCTGCTCACTGTGGGCAAACAACTTGCTGATATGCTCCCTCGGAGGCATGAAAATCTGGAATAGGGACTGTAGGAGCAATATTGGAAGGTACATCAAAAGGATGTGCATCAACAGGAGGTGCAGTAGCAGAAGGTGCTTCAACAGATTTGGTAGCAATAGGAGGTGAGACACTTCGAACCTGTGGAGGGCACAAACCCCCAGGGAACCACAGTAACTGGGCCGCAAGAAGCACGTCTTGACGGCCATAAATCTTCCGAGCAATGCGGTTCCAATCACATGAATAAGCCCAATAACAGACTGTCTTCTTTTCCAAACTTGCGGCTCAGTCATCTACACCTTGAAGTTTATGCAGAATGGCATCTAACTTTTGGTTGTTCTCTTTCCATTGAAGCGCCAAAACGGACAACCATGTAGCGAAACCATAACCAGAGGCCAAATATGCCTTAGATGGCTGCTGTGATGGCCTGACAGCGGCAACAGTAGGTTCTTAAGAAGCCTGCGATGATGGTCCAACAACAGTGGTAGTAGGCTGCTGAGAGGGTTGCGGGATTGGAATAGGGGCAACCGAATCCTCCATAATATCATTGACGAGCATAGAAACAGTATCCTGCAAAGAGTTAGAAGGTCGAGAAGCACGCTCACAATGATCTAAAGTGCCTTGGCCAATAAATGGGGATCCAACAATATATGTATCAGAGTCATAAGTGGGGACCTTAGTGGTAGCCATAAGCTTTGTGATTAAAGCCGGAAAAACCAAACGCGAGTGAGCCTGCTGAGAGGCTGCCAAGATGGGGGAGTGCATGATAGGTCCTAAATCCCCAACCATCTCCTTCAAAATACAATAAAGTACACACCTTTCTCGCAAAATGGTACTATCATGAACCGTAGGAATAAGATTACGACATAGAAACTGCAACCATAATCCGGCTTCCTTGTTCAAGTGTTCGGCCAAAATAATTTGGCTCTTGTTGTCCTTTGACCACCCATGATCGGGAAGAATGATAGTGGAGGCGATGTCCGAACCGAATACAACCAAAGACCGCTTCATAATTTGAGCAAAAGAGCAAACAGGGGGGTGAAAGACTAAGGAACAAATTTAGATTTGGTCTTGACCATTCAACTTTCTTCCTCTGAATACAAACATAAACACTTCTGGTGCTCCCCACAGCCGTGTAAAATTCAGTTACCCACGAAACATTGGCCGTAGGAGGGACATCTACCATATTCTCCCAAGGAAGTGCTAATAAGTGATGTTTGACCATGACAAGTGCGTCGACCATCTTGGGGTCGAAAGCACGTTCCAAAAGAATTTTATTATTCTATACGATCATACCTCTCCTGAAATGGAACTATCCTGGCTTTCTCCAAGGTGTCACATGTTCTTCTTCTTCTTCGCTATCGCCTTTTGCTTATGAGTGGTTTTGGGCACCAAAACTTCTAACTCTGCCTCAAAATCACTATCTTCATCAACAGGCTATTTTTCGGGCGCCGGGGGTGGTACTTCAGAGTCAGAACTGGAACTCTCCTCACTTTTCGAACTTGAGTCAATGGCCACCGTTTGCTCACTGGAGGCAGTGGTGGATGTGGCCTCAACAGGAACATTAACATCTTGGGGTTCCATGATTGTTTGCGGTTCAGAAAAAGGAAATAAATCCTCATTACTGGGCGGGTGGTTTTCTTCAAAATCAAATTGAAAATCTTCCCCTAAAGTGTCACTCAAGTTTAGGTCAAAGGCATGGATAGTGGTGGTGACCAATTAGGTAGTGGCGAGGGAGATTGGGGGCGGTTGAGTAGGTTGGTTGTGAATGGGTGATACAAGGGGTGGTGGTACCGTGTTGGTTGGGGTAGGTATGGATAATGGGAGGAAAAATGGTTAAGAAGTGGAAGGAGGAAGAGGCGCGGCCGACGGCAATGCGACAGAGGGGCCGCCGGTGGTGGTTAGGGTTTATGTGATTAAGGGAGAAGAAGAGGGAATGGGAGTTGTTATCGGAGTGATGACAGTGTCGAACTCATCATAATCCACTCGAACAGACATGGCCTGACCGGCAGTCGCCATGGCAGGCGCTTCGACGAGGGCAATGATGGTGACATGCGAAGGCGATGGTGGTTCTGGAACGACTTCAACATTAGCGCATCTTGAAGGGTCGGCGGTTGGCTCGCCTATGGCCGCACGTCTTAAAGATCAGCGGGTTGGAAAGGGGCTGGGAACAAGCCTCTTGGATCTAGCCATGAGAGAGGGCGAGAGTGACTGCAATAGAGAAGATGAAGAGTGCAAGGCACAAAGAAGAAGAAACCTTTCCCCCTCTTTTTTAACTGATGGTTCTAGAAGAAAACCGGTTATTGAAAACCACCCAATAATAGACAATATTAACTTTCAAGAGGAATACAATTTAACACTGATTTTCAGTCCTAACATTCTCCCCCTTTGTATTCAGGCTTGAAAGAATTTGCGCGCGTTGAATTTTGTTTGAACTTTGTCATATTGAGCACTTTACGACTTCTTCAAAACACATCAAAAAAAATCTTCACTTTAAAACTTCAGACGATCATTTGTTGAGAAAGATCTTCTAACATTCTCCCCCTCGAATGTAGAATAACGATGATCTTCTCTTTTGACAATGTAGAACAAAACAACAATCTTTAGACAACGAATTTCAGACATTTTCCTCATAAAAGAATTCCTTCAGACAAAAATTCACATACTTTCACTTCAATGAGAAATCTCTGTCAGTAAACTTTTGAAACGATGATCTTTCAAAAACTCTCAGACATTTTAGCACAAGAATAATCTTTTGTAATAATCTCAAGTCACACTCCTTTTGAGTCTTTTGTCGTCATTGATGTTACTCCCCCTTGATCTTTGTAATAAACTCCCCTTATATTGTTCGGAATTGAACATTTCATTCATTATTACATACTCCCCCTTATGATGAAATGAGAATTATTACATCATACACAAGAATGAATGAAATCTTCCGCAAAAGCCGTCAATTCATGAAATTGTAAGTAGATCTTTTCAAATCCACTTGTATAATCTTTTCAGATTAAAGGGAATGAGAAGGTAACTACCAATTTCAACATATGAAATTGTTTTCAATCTTATAAAAAGATTGGCCTGTGAGTATAACAGATATACTCAGTACAACAGATGTACTGTATATATGAGACTTTATAAGGTTCATCTCACCACGTCTTCCATTAAATCATTGATATCTTATAAAAGTATATTTATGAATGTTTCGGAAAAATAACATATAATTTGCAAAATCTGTGTAGTGTAGAAAGATAAAGCAGCATATGCTTCTGTTTAGGCTCATTAAGATAAATCGTGTGAACTACACAAATTTATCAGACTCAATTAGTGATCAAAAAGACTTGAAGGGGGGATATATATCCTTCTAATTCAATATCAACTTTCTCCAAATGAGAAATTGATAGATGATGAGCTGCGTGCCCCAAGTGTTATTGAAACACTTATCTGTTGAGAGATAAATGAGTAGCTGGTGGGGTTGTGACAAGAATTGGCTTGGGCTTTACCTTTTTCAATATTAGTCTCCAAAGAATCGAGAACTAATAGATTACGTGGTATGCCCGGTATTATGAAGTTTGGAACATGATTCTGTTTATTCTTTTAATCCTGATACAACTCTCATCAATTCTTTTGTCTCACAACAACTACCCCTCTCTTTTTCATTTTAAGCTCAACACACAAACCTATTTTGAGTTTAAAGCTCACTCAAATATAGTTGTCCTCTTGGGTAGGTTTGTCGGTTCTGACATTTCATAGAGGTATTTCTGTTAAGCACTCAGTCCCTCCTAAATTTAGCATTGTATGCTCAAATGATCACAACAGTTGATCAAAAATATTATTGCAAATAAGCACAATGATCAGATAAAAATTGATCAAGAAATTTGGCTATTAAGCACAATAAATAAAGGAGTGATACGACAACGATCAGATTATTTGGTATGTGAAAGAAATGAATGAAGATCTGTAAGTACGAGTTTACAGATTTTGATATTCAAAAAATTATCGAATGTATATCAATCAAATTAAAAAAAATCAGAAAACAGCATTTGATTACTAACGAGCGTATTATCACCGAAAATGATATTATTATAAGAGACGTGATAATAACAGTTTGAAGAATAGTTGAAACAGGTATTGGAGTTATGTTCGATGAGAAATTACGCAAGTAAAATCTCAAGAAATTTATGTTCAGAAAATGTACTCGTTTCCAAAAAAACAATTCCATTTTCCGAAAACATTTATTTAAGAATTTCTAGAGACTTCCCCTAGAAAGTAGATTTAAGAAATATTTTGATTCAGCTAAAAAAAAAAAGGAAACTTGTTTAGCACGGGTACTAAACTGGGTGTTTAGAAACCACAAGCATTTAAGCACGGGTCCTGAACTGAATTGTTAAGAAGCCTCAATTGGACAGTATACAACTCCCCCTGAATTAGTGCATCATTGGTATGATATTCTGATTAGTACGATAATGACGCACCTGCAAAATAAGATCAGACAGATTTTGGTACCTAAACGAACTTGGGTCCTTCTTTGTTAGTATGAGGTTGCGGGATGTTATAATTTCCAAACCATCTTTTTTTATTAGATATGTTCTTTTTCGTGCTTTTAACAGGATGATTATATACAGAATAAGATTCATACCAGTTATTGTTATCGTACCTGTTATTACCTTTCCAATATTTCTGAAATCTGTTGTCTTTAGTCCACCTGTTGTACCTCTTCCTGTTCAAAAGATCTGTGGTTTTGCATGTGGAACACATGATCTTTTTCTTGCTAAGATTTATCAAGTCAGTAGTGGATCTCACAAAACAAGGAAGATTGAGATAAAATAGATTCAGACTTATTTACCTAAATACTTTTAACTTTTGAATGAGAATTGGGTGATCCGATAACATACCCTTGATAGTACTGACTTGAAGAATGAGAATAGTTCTTAGAAACAGTAGATTTAGAACTGCTTGAATAATTGTTAGACTTGGAACAGTCATAAAAGATGGTTTTACACTATGAAGGAGAACCATTTGAGCTTTTAGCACAAGAAAAGTCTTTGACTTTCTTTAAAAGCTGGTCTCGTTCATCAGCAACTAAATCATACTTATTTTTGAGTTCAGTTGTCATATTCAATTCAGTTTCAAGTTCTGTCTTCAGATTAGACAATTTCTTTGTAGTATCCAGGAGTTTACCTTCTAACTTCTTCTTAAACATTTCAAATTTCTTTTTCTGATTATGAAACTCTCTTCTCTATTCATCTGAGCTTCTCCTCTCATTTTCAGAAGCAACGTCGAGCCATTTTTTCTTTTCAACAAGCTCTTTAGCAATAGCTGCATATTTCTTTGTAGTATTTCTCTTTTCAAGTGCAAATTGCTCTTCTCTTCATCTAAAACTTTCTGCTTTAGAGCAATGCTATCAGACAATTTCTGAGTTTGGCTCAGACACTCTCCTTTGATATCTTCCTTCTCTTTATCAGTCTTGGCTCGTTCCAAGATGATCAGTTGCTCAAAATATGAGATTTACTTTAAAAGCATTTTCGCGTTCAGCTCAAAAGAGTTTATCTTATTTTCATAAGATACACATTCAGCACCAAATCTTTTCTTTTCTTCAAAAAATCTCTTCTTCTCTTTCTCAAACTCTATTCTCTCAAAATTCAAACTCTTCTCAATCTCTTGAACTTTTTCCTTCTCTAAATTCAATAATCTCTTTAGTTCACTTAAATCAGTCTCAGTCTCAATATGATTCCTTGGAGATGTTCTCTCAGCATTAAGTTCACTCTGGACTTTTTGGAGTTTGTCAAATAGATATTTGTTAGATTTACTCCAAGTTTTCAATTCTACTTCACACTCTTTCCTTATTGTGTCCAAAGCTTTCTTTAGTTCATTGACCTTTACTGATACATCTTCTTCAGTGTATTCTCTCAGAGGTTTATTTTCTTTTTGCAGATCCTTAATAAATTCATTATCTGCAAAATTTTCATCAAACGTATTAATATATTTAACTTTGTAGTCCTCTACTCTTTTTTCCAACTCAGAGATTTTAATTCTCAAATTCACATTCTCCTTCTCAATTGAAACTGTCATTTTCAAAAACAGATTGATTAACGGATTTAGTGGGGTGAAATCAATGAAAAGAAATAAAAAAACAATTAATCTCAAAAAGAATAACAGAAAAACACAAACAATGTTGAGAAATCAGAAAATCGATGAAAAACTGTCAAAAATCAGTAAGAACAGTCAAAACTGTTGAAAATAATTAAAAACAGTCAAAGACAGTTAATGTGATAACTAGATCCTGGTTATCACCAAAGGTAATTAATACGTGATTATTTGATATATGAATAAATGAAAGCATGATTAATTGTTATATTTGATCATGTAATAATGTGTATTTTTATGCATTATGAATGGCATATGGGTTATTTTGTGTGTGTATATGTGTATATACATGCATGTATAGTTATTTCAGTAAAGGCATGCATAAAGTAAAATATTTATGTATGAATAAAGTGAAGTATGTGATGCATGCATGCATGAGGCGTTTAACCGCCTTTCCAAAAGTGGAAAGGGGAATAAATATGGGGTGAAGGTTTCAAAAGAAAGTTTGCTGGCTCTTTGGAAATATTGAGAGAAAATTTAGAGAGTTGTTCGGATTGCTTGTTTAACTTGGAATCAAGTTGGTTTGCATTTGCTAAAACTACATAAGGTGAGTAGTTAAATGCTTTTCAAACATTTCAAAATGTTATGTATGAGGTTTGAATTGGTGATTTGTCAATTGATAATATTGATCGGTTAGTGTTAAATCGGTTGTTATCCGGATCAAGTTAAACCGGATGAGCCTTAGACGATTTATATATAAACCGGATGAGCCTTAGGCGATTTATGTGTAAACCGGTCAAGGGTTAGGCGAATTAGTCTTAAACCGGACATAGGTTCACCCAGTTTAAGGGTAATCCGATTAAGTGTTGACCGATTTACATGATGAGCGAGTTATTAACATTTAAATATGATCAAACATTTTAAACCAGAGAAGTATGAATACGATAAAAAGGTGGCCGGTTTACTCTAAATCGGATAGCAAGGCATAGTGTTGTTCGGATTTGTAATCCGGACAGAAGTGCTGGAATTATTTCTAAGTTTTTAAATCGGACAAGCTTTGAGAAGTGTTGTCCGGATTTGTTATCCGGACAAAGTTGACCGGATTATGGGTTGACTAGTCAAATGATGATTTTTATAAATTTGAACTGATAATTCCATTGACTGCGGTCTATTCGATATGGAATTGTTTTGAGAAAAACATTTTGATGAAGAAATAAGGGTGTCATATCAAGGAGAGGTGTACCATGGGATAAGGGTGACATATCAAGGAGAGGTGTACCATGGGATAAGGGGTGGCATATCAAGGAGAGGTGTACCATGGGATAAGGGTGGCATATCAAGGAGAGGTGTACCTTTGGATATAAGGGTGGCATTTGTATGTATGTTATGTGATATAACTCTTACTAGTATATCTTTTAAAATTACCGTGGTCTGGAATCTTTATTTCTTTGTGATTTAAAGGTTTAAGATCGGGGTTTTTTAGTGAAAATCATAGTTTGGATGTTATTGAGAAGAAAATAACAGGTTCGGCCTGAAACTTTAAATAACCTTGTTTAGTGAAAAAAGTTTAAAAGTGACATTATATGAAACCTGGTTGGTTCAAACCTATAAAGGTTAAAAGTATGTTATTTGAATAGCTGAATGCTTGGCTTGAAAAGTGAAAATGTACTGGTAATATGTTCATATTTGTTTTATATATATGAAAAGGTTATTTTGTACAAAGTTTTGGTGATTTTCACCCCCGCAATAACATAAATAGGGTAACTCACTAGACCTTTTGGTCTAACCCTCGTTTTGTGATTTTAACTATGAATTGCAGGAGGTACATATGATAAGGGGAAGGGGAAAATGTGATATTTTCCTAAAAGAATATATCTATATGAAGAATTGTTTATGATGTATAGTTTGATTGATGAACGATGATTAGTACAAGAAATGTATTTTGAATTTTTGAGACATGTATTCTGTATGATAAATTCTTGTACTATGGGACCTAAGTGGTGTATAAACATGTATTTCTTCCGTATGAAGTATGTGTTACATGCAATGTATGGTATGGGGTGTTACAGAAAGTGGTATCAGAGCCTGAGTTTAAGGGATTTAGGTATTTAACAGCATGATACCTAGACTTAAACTGTTTTATTGCATGTTAAGGGTCCCGGACATAGTTAGCACCATTGAAAATAAATATGATGGGTTGAAATAACAGTATGTAATGTAAATTTTAATTTCATCTGGCCAGTGTAATTATGAATTTACAGGTACACATTTGAACTTGAATACTTCATTATATTTGGGAATGTGAATACGTGATTATTAACACTAAAATTTGCAGATATCTAGCTGAACCCGAAGATCTGAAAGAGTGGCTCGTCTAGAATATGAGGAAAGGGAAGAATCACCCGTTAATCATCCGACTAGATAGGGGTCAGGATAGATCAAAGGGATGAGGCAGAGGAAGAAGTCACTCTCATGGAAGGGGTCAGACCGAAGTTTATTCTAAACATGAAGAATCCCATTATGGGAATGTTCAGGAAAGATCAGTGCCACACCCTAAATACGTAACCAGGGATATGTTGGCTGAGGAAATGAGAAAGTTATGAGAAACTCTAACATCCATTATGGGCATACCAGCTGGAGTAGAAACAGAGAGAGTAGAAGTTCATCCCTCTGTATTGGTTACTCATAACAAGGAGGGATATATCAAGATGTTTCTGGCATGCAAGCCACCAACATTTTCTGGAGAAAGAGATCCAGTGAAAGCTGTGTGCTGGATCAAAGGAATGGAATCTGTGTTCAACACCATTCGGTGTCCGGAAACAGATAAAGTTCGATTTGCTATTTCCGTGTTAAAATCAAACTCTTTGTTCTGGTGGGAAGTTGAATCATCGGCCAGAACAGATGTTTTACAATCATTGTCTTGGGCAGAATTCGTGGATCGATTCAAGAATCAGTTTAGCCCTAAAACTGTAGTGAGACAAATGGAAGAAGATTTCTTGAAGCTGGAACAAAGAAATGGAACAGTTCGGAAGTATACTGAGAAATTTATTGAATACTTTGAACACTATGTTTCAACAGAATCCAGGAAGATAGAAAGGTACATTTGGGGATTAAAACCTTCAATCTGAGAGTTTGTTATTGCTATGAACCCTAATACCTTTTCATTAACGGTAGATGCGGCCGAAGTGACCGAACGAAATAAGAACCGACAGCCAGAAGGAAAAGTTGTAGAAAAGAGAAGGTGGGAGGGGCCTCCATCTTTTCATGGACCGAAAATGGTAAGATATGATAACAAACCCGAGAAGAAGGTCGGTGAGAAATTTTGCACGCAGTGCCGACAAATACATCAGGGCGAGTGTAATACAGACCCAAGAAAGTGTTATAAGTGTGGTGAAGCAAGCCATCTGTCCAGAAGTTGCCCAGCTAATCGAAGGTGTTTTAACTGCAATTCTTCGAATCACATTCGACCGAATTGTCCATTATTAAGAACTCCACAACTGACAATGGGGAGTAATGCATCGGGTACTCGGGGAAGACCTACTGTGAATAGAGGAGGGCAAGGATGGGCGCGGGGACGGTCCTTCCAGATGACTAAGAACGAGGCAGAAGCATCACCAGATGTAGTAACAGGTACATTCCTTCTGAATTCATTACGTGCTAAGGTGTTATTTGACTCTAGTGCAAACTTTTCGTTTGTATCACCATTATTTGCTCAAACTACATGTTTGAATTCTGTGATACTTGATAATGAATTAGTAGTTGATACTGCTAATAGTCAGGAAACAGTTACAAGTGTGTTCAATAACTGTAATATTGTAATTGAGGGCTGTGAACTTCCGATTCGGTTATTTCCTATGTCGATGAAGGAATTTGATGTGGTAGTGGGTATGGATTGGTTGGCAAAGTATCAGGCCAGTATTGTTTGTAATCAGATAATGATCAGAATTACTCTGCCAGACCAAAGAACAATTGTTATTTATGGTGATCGTCAGAATCACCATACCAGTATTTTGACAGTAATGAAAGCTCAGAAAAGCATTCGGAAAAGATGTCAGGGATGTCTGGCATACGTAATTGATATGAAGAAAGAAAAGAGAAAAGAGGAATCAATTCTGATTGTTAGTGAATATCCAGAAGTTTTCCAGAATACTTACCTGGATTACCACCAGACAAAGTTATCGAATTCCGAATTGATCTTGTACCAGGAGCTATACTAGTAGCAAAGGCTCCATACTGGTTAGCTCCATCTGAATTAAAGGAATTGGTTGCACAGTTAAAATATTTAACTGACAAAGGATTTATTAGACCCAACACTTCACCTTGGGCTGCTATGGTCTTATTTGTCAAGAAGAAAGATGAGTCTATGCGAATGTGTATAGACTATCGTGAACTGAATAAGTTGACAATTAAAAACAAATATCCTTTACCTAGGATTGATGACTTGTTCGATCAATTGGTGGGAGCAAGTTATTTTTCCAAGATTGATTTAAGGTCAGGGTATCATCAGCTCAAAGTCAGGGAAGAAGATGTTGCCATAACAGCATTCAGAACTAGATACGGGCATCATGAATTCTTAGTTATACCGTTCGGCTTAACTAATGTGCCTGCAGCCTTTATGGATTTGATGAATAGGGTATGTAAGGAATATCTTGATAAATTCGTTATTGTATTTATCGATGATATTCTTATATACTCYAAGACTGAAGAAGAACATGCAAAACATCTTCGTCTGATATAAGAATTATTGAAGAAAGAAAAGCTGTACGCAAAGTTATCTAAATGTGAGTTCTGGTTAAGAGAAGTATAATTCCTTGGTCATGTCATCTCAGAATCAGGAGTAAAAGTAGATCCAGCAAAAATAAAAGAAGTTGCAAGATGGGAAGCTCCGAAAAACCCTTCTGAAGTCCGAAGCTTTTTGGGATTGGCCGGCTATTACCGTAAGTTCATTTAGGACTTTTCCAAAATAGTTGTACCATTGACTAAATTGACTCGGAAGAACATTAACTTCCAGTGGGTAAGAGAACAACAAGAAGCTTTTCAACTGTTAAAAGATCACCTTTGCAGCGCATTGGTGTTAACTCTACCAGATGGATCCGAAGACTTTGTGGTTTACAGTGATGCTTCAAAGTTAGGGTTAAGATATGTTCTGATGCAAAGAGGAAAAGTGATTTCTTATGCGTCAAGACAATTAAAAGATCATGAGAAGCAGTATCCAACCCATGACATGGAATTAGCTGTGGTGGTGTTTGCTTTGAAAATTCGGAGACACTATCTTCTGGGAACGAAATGTCAGATTTATACTGATCATAAAAGTTTACAATATTTGTTCAGCTAGAAATGATTAAATATGCGACAGCGTCGGCGGATTGAACTAGTTAATGACTATGATTGTGAAATCCTATACCACCCGGGAAAAGCAAACGTGGTAGCTGACGCCTTGAGCAGAAAAGAAAAAAGTGAAACTATTAAAGTTTTGGCAATGAGAATGAATTTGGTCCCTGACATTCATAAGGAAATCCAGATATGTCAACAAGAAGCTATGAAAGAAGAATCTGTTAAGACAGAAAAGTTAGGTAAGATGATTTCAACCTTGGAACAGAATGACGAAGGACTAATGTGTTTTCAAGGGTGAATTTGGGTACCATGTTTTGGAGATATCCGAAACACTATATTAAATGAAAGCCATAAGTCCCGATATTATATTCATCCAGGCACCAATACAAGGTATAGAGATTTGAAACCTTTTTATTGGTGGCCCAGATTGAAGAAAGACATAGCTAAATATGTGGAACAGTGTCTGACATGTTTACAGGTTAAGATTGAACATCAGAAGCCGTATGGAAGTCTTCAATCTTTAGAGATACCTGTATGAAAATGGGAACACATTACTATGGATTTCGTCATGAAGTTTCCTCGAACTCCAAAGGGGTATGACGCAATTTGGGTAATTATTGATCGTCTGTCTAAATCTGCGTATTTTCTGCCAATAAGAGATAAGTACTCTTTAGAAAAGCTGGCACAAATTTATATTAAAGAAATTGTAACCAAACACAATGTTCCATTGTCTATTATCTCTGATAGAGATATTAGGTTTACTTCAAAATTCTGGGAAGGATTGCAGAAAGCTTTGGGATCTGAAATTCGACTAAGTACAGCTTATCATCCGCAGACTGGCGGACAAAGTGAAAGAACTATCCAGACTCTCGAAGATATGTTAAGAAGTTGTATTATTGACTTTGGGGGATCGTGGGAAGATCACTTGCCTTTAGTAGAGTTTGCATATAACAATAGTTACCATTCCAGCATCCAAGCGGCACCGTATGAAGTGTTGTATGGACGTAAATGCCGAACGCCGTTATGTTGGAATGAGATAGGTGAAAGACAGTTGACGGGTCCTGAAATTGTCCAAGAAACTTCTGAAAAGATCAAACAGATCCGTGAAAGAATCAAAACAGCACAAGATTGCCAGAAAAGTTATGCTGATAATCGTCGAAAGCCAATTGAGTTTGGTGTAGGTGATTTTGTGATGTTGAAAGTTTCGCCATGGAAGGGTGTTGTCAGATTTGGAAAGAAATGAAAGCTCAGTCTGAGGTATGTGGGACCGTTCAAAATATGTAAACGAATTGAGCCAGTAGCATATCAGTTAGAGCTGCCAGAAGAGCTGAGTCTGATTCACAACACTTTCCATGTATCGAATCTGCAGAAATGTTTGGCTGATCCGAATTTAGCTATACCGATGCCAGAGATTAAATTAGACAGTAAGTTGAACCTTATGGAAACGCCGGAAGCTGTAATTGACCGAAAGATCAGGATTTTGAGAAACAAAGAGATAAGTCTGGTTAAGGTTTAGTGGAAGTTTCACAAAGGACCGGAAGCGACATGGGAATTAGAGTAAAAAATGAGATCAGAGTATCCTTTTTGATTAAAGGAATTCCGGGACAGAATGCTTTTGAGGGGTAGATAATATGATAACTAGATCCTGGTTATCATTTGAGGGGTGGATAATGTGATAACTAGATCCTGGTTATCACCCAAGGTAATTAATACGTGATTATTTGATATATGAATACGTGATTATTTGATATATGAATACGTGAAAACATGATGAATTGTTATATTTGATCATGTGAGAATGTGTATTTTTATGCATAAGAAATGTATGCATAATGTGAAAGCATGATTGGAATATGCATGACATAAGGGTTATTTTGTGTGTGTATATGTGTATATGCATGCATGTATAGTTATTTCAGTAAAGGCATGCATAGAGTAAAATATATATGTATGCATAAAGTGAAGTATGTGATGCATGCATGCATGAGGCGTTTAACCGCCTTTCCAAAAGTGGAAAGGGGTATTAATATGGCGTGAAGGTTTCAAAAGAATGTTTGTTGGTTCTTTGAAAATATTGAGAGAAAATTTAGAGAGTTGTTCAGATTGCTTGTTTAACTTGGAATCAAGTTGATTTCCATTTGCTAAAACTACATAAGGTGAGTAGTTAAATGCTTTTCAAACATTTCAAAATTTTATGTATGAGGTTTGAATTGGTGATTTGTCAATTGATAATATTGATCGGTTAGTGTTAAATCGGTTGTTATCCGGATCTAGTTAAATCGGATGAGCCTTAGGCGATTTATATATAAACCGGATGAGCCTTAGGCGATTTATGTGTTAACCGGTCAAGGGTTAGGCGAATTAGTCTTAAAGCGGACATAGGTTCACCCGGTTTAAGAGTAAATCCGATTAAGTGTTGACCGATTTACATGATGAGCGAGTTATAAACATTGAAATATGATCAAACATTTTAAACCAGAGAAATATGAATACGATAAAAAGGTGGCCGATTTACTCTAAATCGAATAGCAAGGCATAGTGTTGTCCGGATTTGTAATCCGAACAGAAGTGTTGGAATTATTTCTAAGTTTTTAAATCGGACAAGCATTGAGAAGTGTTGTCCAGATTTGTTATCCGGACAAAGTTGACCGAATTATGGGTTGACTAGTCAAATGATGATTTTTATAAATTTGAATTGATAATTCAATTGACTGCGGTCTATTCGATATTGAATTGTTTTGAGAAAAATATTTTGATGAAGAAATAAGGGTGACATATCAAGGAGAGGTATACCATGGGATAAGAGTGATATATCAAGGAGATGTGTACCATGGGATAAGGGTGGTATAACAAAGAGAGGTCTACTTTTGGATATAAGGGTGACATTTGTATGTATGTTATGTGATATAACTCTTACTATTATATCCTTTAAAATTACCATGGTCTGAAATCTTTATTTCTTTGTGATTTAAAGGTTTAAGATCGGGGTTTTTATTGAAAATCGTAGTTTGGATGTTATTGAGAAGAAAATAACAGGTTTGACATGAAACTTTAAATAACCTTGTTTAGTGAAAAAGGTTTAAAAGTGGCATTATATGAAACCTGGTTGGTTCAAACCTATAAAGGTTAAAAGTATGTTATTTGAATAGCTGAATGCTTGGCTTGAAAAGTGAAAATGTACTGGTAATATGTTTATATTTGTTTTATATATATGAAAAAGTTATTTTGTACAAAGTTTTGGTATTTTCACCCTGCAATAACATAAATAGGGTAACTCACTAGACCTTTCAGTCTAACCCTCGTTTTGTGATTTTAACTATGAATTGTAGGAGGTACAGATGGTAAGGGGATGGGAAAAATGTGATATTTTACTAAATGCATATCTACATGAATAATTGTTTATAATGTATAGTTTTGATTGATGAACAATGATTAGTATAAGAAATGTATTTTGAATTTTTGAGACATGTATTCTGTATGATAAATTCTTGTATTATGGGACCTAAGTGGTGTATTGATGTGCTAAAATCGTAAGTGTGCACACAGTGGGCATAAAATCCCCAAAGTGGCGGTGCAAGTGCACGCCGACACTAAGATCGCTTCAAGTAATAAAGTGGTATAGTACCAAGATYGTTTCCACAGGGACCGGACTTACTGAGAATCAGAGACTTTCATGAACTTCTTGAACAATGTTTCGGGTTGAGAAAATATTTGAGTTTTGATTAGTGCAAAGCGTAAAAATACGAAATAAACCTTTAATATTAAAAGATGGGTATGGGTGTAAGCTTTGCTTAAGAATAAAGCAGGAACGACTTGGTTAGAAACCTATGAGATTTCTATAAGAACTCATTTCTCTCGAAAGTGAATTCTTATATACTGTGCCCACAGAGTGCCCACAAAGCGTCCAAAATTATCAATCTTAAACTTGCCGATTTAGCTACTAGATAAAAAGATATCTGGCTCCACTAGTCTGAAGATTTATACTCACAACGTATTGTAGCATAAACTCGACTAATATCTGAACAAAAGCTAAAAACATGCAAAACCCGCATCTCTGCGTGATTATCAAAAGACTCTCTCGAACCTTTGTGCATCATCTAAGCCGTATTTCA
>NW_020200826.1:107479-109795 GCF_001531365.2 Cynara cardunculus var. scolymus
AACAAATAACTCTAACAAAATGAGAGTTATCACACCCCCAAACTTGAGGTATTACTTGTCCTCAAGTAAAAGAAAATAATTTAAAAAAGACACAAAAAGAAAGGAACAAGAACGAAACACTTACGGAAGGTGTTGGAAATTCGTCTAGTAAAGATGATGTACAACTTCCTTGCTTGATCTTCGTAGTGTTGCCGTTAATCAGTAGGGCTTTTGGATTAGTGTTTTTGGCAATGATAACGTGTATCCCTCCCCCAAACTTATCCTATACTACAAAAGGGTTTGAAACAAAAGTTCTCATCGATTCACTTTTGAGTACAAGGAAAAAAAGTTTGTGACCCATTTATTGGAATAAACTTGCTCTTTGGAGTACCGGGCTTTTTATTTTCGTCTCCCAATTTTCCGAAGACCGATTATTTTATTTTTTTGTTTTGTTTTCTTCTCTTTTTTTCTATTTTTTTTTTCATACCTCCCAATTTTTCGAAGGTATATATTTTTTTCTTTTTTTCTCTTTGAACACATCCCCCCCAAACTTGATAATAACAATGTCCCCATTGTTGCCAAATGGACCAAAAGGTTACGGGTTGGGTGCAAGGGGAATAGTGTTTGGGTTTAAAAACAAAAAAAGGGCCTACATTCTTTTAACTTTAGCACTACGAAAAAAAATCATCCAAGCAAATTGTACCTGAAATGAACAATGGAACTAGACAAAGCAAAAGGAAATCCAACACCCATATCATAAATAATCACACAAAAGAAAATAGCATTCCGCAAAGCATACACAAAAGACGGAATGAAAATGTATCTGTACCCAAAAGTTATATCCAAAAATAATGGTTAAAGAGGTGGGATCAAAAGTTGAGGATTTAACCATATCAGCGAAACTGCTTACTGTGGGCAAACAGTGGAAGCATCTGGCGCCTCGGAGCTTTGGACAATGGGAGCAGTAACCGAAACAACAATGGCAGGAACAATGGCAGTGGTGATAGGCAATGGAGCAACAGCAGGAATGTGGGGAACCGGAGCAAAGGGCGCAGCAACAACAGATGTCAGCACATGGGCTTGCAAAGGCGGGAAGCACCGGACCTGAGGCGGGCAAAGACCGCTGGGGAATCGGGGAAGTTGGGCTGTCAAGAGAGTATCTTGACGCCCATAGAGTTGTCGTTCCACCCGATTCCAGTCTCTAGTGTAAGCCCAATATCATGCACTCTTTGTTTCGAGATCGGAGACGCGGTCATCAAGGCTGCCAACCTTCTTCAAGATCTCCTCCAACTTCTGATTCGTTTCCTCCCACTGTAGCGCCAAAACAGACAGCCAAGTTGCGGACCCGTACCCCGAGCCTAAAGGGTTGTTCGGCGGTGGATCGGAGGGGCTGGCCGTATCAACTCCGCATCGTGGCAGATCAGCAGTTGGTTCGGCCAGAGGGACAGCAGGTGGGGCAGAAATATGCTCGGCAGGTTGCATGGTGACAGTAGCGATGGATGGCTCGGTGACAGCAACAACTGGTGGTTCGGTAATGACAATCGGTGGCGCGGTGACAGCAGCGGTGGATGGCTCGGTGACAGCAACAACCTGTGGCGTAGGTGGTGGAACAGTTGACGGCACCACAGGCTCGTCCGCAGCAATCGAGGCAGGTTCTACATTCTGCATATAAAAATGGGGCCGAGATGCTCTATTCCGTTGGTCGACGGCGTAACGACGACATGAAACTCGTCGTAATCGACGGTGACGGTGGTGGGYAGACCGGTGATGGTGGTGGATGGTTCCTGCGCCGGCGGAGCGAACGCAATGGGGTCCGGTGAGAGAGGCGTTGATGGATGCATCGTCGGGATGGGAGTGTCGCCGGTCGTCGGCCGTCGAGATGAGCGACGAGCAGGTGGTCGGAATGGTGGCCGGCHGGTTGGGTTGTTTCTCGTCCGTGCCATGAGAAAAAGAGAAGGAAGTGAATAGTAAAACATAAAACTTAAAAGTTAAGTCTTTTGTTTCCCCCCTTTTCTTGCATAGGTAAACGATGATGGAAGCATAGAAAACCACCCACAACTACATGCAAGTGTCCTTGAAAGTACGTGTGATTTGAAAAAAAATATGATGGTACTAGTCAAGTCCCTTACACAAGCCACCATTGTCATAAAAACCATCATTACTATTTTCAAAAATAACCTCATTTCTTTCCTTATTTTCCTTTTTCTTTTCCCTGGAAAAATCCACAAAGACCCGCCAATATTTTAAAAATACATAACCAAAACCCACTGCCGACTGTGAGCACGAGATGCCCACAGTGAGCATACCTGCTGAAAATAAACAAGGAGTACAAAAAAA
>NW_020200827.1:0-1182 GCF_001531365.2 Cynara cardunculus var. scolymus
ATCAACACACTCAAGACAGAACTGACAGAGGTCGCCGCCCAGTACGCTGCAAATATGATTTCTGCCGGCTACACGAACTACTCCGCCTTCAAGGATGAAATCAAAGAGATGTTCTCCTCTGTGATAACTTTTGGCGTCGACTCCTCATCCTCCAGGGCTAACATTAACCATCTAGCCACTCATAGAGAGCTAGACGCAATGGTTGAGGCCCTCGGAGAGACCGTACAGAAACACCACGACCATCTTCTCAAAAAGGCCCGAGCTACTAACGAATCCATCAGAGACTGCACGAAGCAACTTGTCACAGAAGGTCACTCATTCCGAAACGAAATCTATCGTTGCGTCTCTACCATGAAATGGGCCATAGAGATTGATATCAACACCGCCACTCTGAATGCTGAAATGATAATAGAGAAGATGGAGAAGGCGGCCTCCGGAGTACTCAGGTGCTTGAAGAAGGCTCCCCTCACCTCGTGCAAGGAAGAGGCTACTCAAATCCATGATGATCAGGGAGGCAATGACCCTGATCGTCATGAGGGGGAGAAGAAGATAGAGCCAAAGAAATCAACCTCTGCCAAACCACTGAAAATAATGGATTCTGCTGCATCCCTATTCTCCAAAGAAAAATCACCAGAGCCTACGGGGAAAGGTAAGGGTAAAGTGGTAGAGGCGTCGCCAAAGAAAGGGTCCAGCTCTGAGACACTGGAGGAGATTAATGAAGATGAATATGACGACCCTGATCTGGTTCAAGCCCTCAAGGCTTCTCTGGCAGAGGCTCGGATGAAGCAAGGCAGAGCTCCCATCCCCAAAGTCGGAGAAGGCTCTTCCAAACTAGCCAAGATACCTGAAGAGACGTCCACGGGTACGTTCGACACTCTGTTAGGAACAGTGAAGCCAATCCTACCAGAGGGGTCTACCTAGAGGCCAATACTTGAAGAAGACACCAGAACGTCAGAGTCTGTCACAGTGGGGAGGGTCTCTGAAATTATTGATTTGATGAACAACATTCCTACGTAGAGGATGCGTACAGAGCCTATAACCACTGTCGAAGAGATTATGCGGTGGCGTTACTCATCCACGGACATAGAGCCCCCATACAATCCAGAGCTAACTGGCATGCCCTCTATCGAAGCAAAGTTTCACTTCTCTAAACTCACCAAGCCACCAGTGCAGGTCTTCTCA
>NW_020200827.1:2442-12854 GCF_001531365.2 Cynara cardunculus var. scolymus
TTCTTGCATTCATCTTCTTCGTTGAGACTGTGTGTTCTTGGTGTGTTTAGAATTTCTAATCACTTACTCACTCGGTTTTGCTCTTATTAATATTTCCGCTGCACTTCAATTGTTTTAGAGCTTATTTAGAGTATTAGATCAATACCAAAGTTGAATTCAGATCCAACATTGATGCTTTTCTTTAGATTAGTCTCTGTTCTTCAATATTGTTCATAAAATAGTTTATGTTTGTTCTTTCATTACTTAAGGGGAGATTGTTAGACCACATAATTCATAAGTGTAAAAATAATGAAGAACAATAAGTGATGAAGAACCAGAAGACCGATGAAGACATTGACCAAGTCTGGAGAACAACCAGAGGGTCGATGAATCGACCAGAGATGCGATGGAAAGAGCATCTTCATCACCCCTCTGGTCAACAACACTTAGAATTTTCTTCARCAGTTCAACCAGAGRCATACGATGAAGATATGAWAATRAGGTTGAATTAACATCCCATAGAAGACAGCTGGAGATAACAAATCGACAGCTGGATTTCAAGTTTATCTTGATTTATAGCTTATCCATTCTTTAGATAAACATTATCTTTCCTAGAAGATTAGCTAGATAGTTTTACTAGATAGTTATCTTCTTATCGCTAGTATAAATAGGTGATTAGGCCTATTGTAATTAACACTGCTTTTACGTTTTTATATTGAATAAAGTGAAATCATTGGCACTCAAGATTATTCTTTGGATGTTCATACATCGTTCTTGAGTGTTCATCATTTTTGTTCATTAAAACACTATAATTTGGTTATTCTTAACTTGATTATTAGTGTTATTGAGAGATCTGGAATCAACAGTCTGATCTAGAGATAGAATTGTGACTGAATTGAACATGAGAACCGAACTTAAAAAGAAGTTTGATTTAGTTACTGTTGAAAGAGACCAACTTTTACAGAAAGTCAAAGACTTTTCTTGTGCACAAAGCTCAACTGGTTCTCCTTCTCAATGTAAAACCAGCTTCTATGACTGTTCCAAATCGAACAGTTATTCAAGCAGCCTTAAATCTACTGTTTCTAAGAACTATTCTCATTCTTCTAATCAGTATTATCAAGGGTATGTTATCAGATCACCCAATAAATCTTCTAAGACTAAAAGCATTTAGGTTAATAAAGCTGATTCTGTTTCATCCCATACACCTGTTGTTACTAACTATGTTCTTCCTTGCATTATGAGATCCACTAATGATCTGATCAATCTTAGTAAGAGAAGAATTATGTGCTCAACATGCAGAACCGATGAATTTGTCAATAAGAAAAAGTTCAACAGGTGGCATGGAGATAAAAGCTATCAGAACAGTTAGAAAGGTAAGAACATGTATGATCATAATAACTGGTATGGGTCATATTCTATTTCTGATCATCCTGTTCAAAGTGCTAAAAAGAATATATCTAATAGAAATAGATGGTTTGGAAGTTACAACATACCCCAACTCGATACTAACAAAATAGGACCCAAATTCATTTGGTTATCAAAATCTACTTAATCTGGTTTTGCAGGTGTGTCAATTTTGTGCTGACCAAAATATCATATCAGTTATACACCAATGCATGGAGAGTTGTAATTTATTCCAAACAAGGCTTATGAACAATTCAGTTCAGGACCCGTGTTTTACCGAGTGTGGTTTCTAAACACTCAGTTTAGAACTGTGCTTAAAAAGTTTTCCTTATTCTTTTTAATTTTTTGAGCTTAACTGAAACATTACGATAATCTACTTTCTAGGGGGAGACTCTAAAAGTTTAATAAATGTTTTTCGGAAAATGAATTTTTTTTTTTGGGGAAATGAGTACATTTTTTGAACAGGTATTTCCTGAGATTTTACTTCAGTAATTTCTTATCAAACATAACTTCAATACATGTTTCAGCTATTCTTCAAACTGTTATTATCATGTCTCTTAAAATGAAAATCATTTTCGGTGATAATACACTCGTTTGTATTCAAAAGTTTGTTTTCTAATTTTTTTTTCTCTGATTGATATACATTTTTTTTCTTTGAATAATATCAGATTCTTTAAACTTGTTCTTATAGATCTTCATTCATTTCTCTCGTATTTCGAATAATCTGATCATTATCGCATCATTCCTTTGTTTATTATACTTAAAAGCCAAATATCTTGATCTGTTTTATATCTGATCATTGTGCTTTATTTGCAATAATGTTTTGATCAATCATTGTGATCAACTGAGCATACAGTACATTTTAGGAGGGACTGAATGCTTATCAGAAATACCTCAATGGAATGTCAGAACCGACAAACCTACCCATGAGGACAACCATATCTGAGTGAGCTTTATATATACAAAAGGGTTTGTGTGCTGAGACTAAAATGAAAATGAGAGGGGTAGTTGTTGTGAGATAAAAGAATTGATGATAGTTGGGTCAGGATCAAAAGAATAACCAAGATCCTGTTCCAAACTTTAAATTTCCGGGCATACGACATTATCTATTAGTTCTCAATTCTTTCGAGACTAATATTGAAAAAGGCATTTTTAAGATTTTGCTTTTTATATGTTAATTTGCCAAAACATTCGTAGATATACTATTTTTAAGCTATCAAAGATTGAATGGAAGACCTAGTGAGATGAGCATCAAAAAGTCTCATATATACAGTACATCCGTTGTACTGAGTATATCTGTTATACTCACAGGCCAATCTTTTTATAAGATTGAAAACAATTTCATTCGTTGAAATTGGTTGTTACCTTCCCATTCTTTTGATCTAAAAAGATTAAATAAGTGGATTTGGAAAGATCTACTTACAATTTCATGAATTGACGGTTTACACGGAAGATTTCATTCATTCGTGTGTATGATGGAATGATTCTCATTTCATCATAAGGGGGAGTATGTAATAATGAATGAAATGTCCAATTCCRAACATTATAAGGGGAATTTGATGTAAAGATCAAGGGGGAGTAACTTCAAGTCGACAAAAGACTCAAAAGGTGTGCGACTGGAGATGATTACAGAAAATTATTCCGATGCYAAAATGACTGAGAGATGTTGAATGTGAAGATCCATTTTTACAATAGTTTACTGAAGATCAACTTTGAAAGTTTGTTATTGTTTCTGATCTACATTGTTAAAAGAGAATATCATCGTTGTTCTACATTCAAGGGGGAGAATGTTAGATCTTTCTCAACAAACGATCATCTGAAGATTTTAAAGTGAAGATTTTTAGAAGTTTTTGAAGAAGTCATATAGTGCTCAATGTGACAAAGTTCAAACAAGATTCAACACGCGCAAACTCTTTCCAGTCTGAATACAAAGGGGGAGAATGTTAGGACTGAAAATCAGTGTTAAATTGTATTCGTCTTGAAAGATAAATTTGTCTATAATTAAATAGACATTGTGTTTGACTTTGTATAGTAAGTTTGACTTTGACTTTCAAGGGTTCAACTTTGACCCTATATATAGATTTTTTCTTTGTAATTTGGTAAGAGATTTCATTGTAATAATACGTATACAATTTGAGAGATATTTGTGCTTTGACCAGATTGACTTTTTCTCTCAAACTTCTCCAAATGTTCTTGAATATTCATATCAAATATGCCATGGATCTTGAAGATTAACTTGAAGATTGATCATATTGAACTCTCAAATTGTCTTATAAAAACAAATGTCCTATAAAAAATTGAGTTTATAGGACACTTTCTCAAAAGTGTCCTATAAAGTTGCTAATGTGACACTTTGTATTAAAAATGTTCTAAAAAACTTGTTAAGACGCCCAAAAGTGTCATATAAACTTATTACAACACCTTTAGATAGAACGCTTTATATTTTGGTCCTATAAATTAAGTCTTATAAAGCGGTCTATTGGGACGCTTAGAGATTGGGGGTGTCCTATAAATCCAATTTTGTTGTAGTGCACCGAGAGAGAAGATCAACATCTTGCAAATGAAACCTCATCTTGTCATTTTTCTTTGTGATGTTTTTGATGGACGAGGATTAGGCCGTGGAATTGCAAGCATATTTTACATGTCCATTATAAATGACACGATCGGTCCTAAAAAACTTGATCTAGTCAGATTAGCCAGAATAAAACCTGGACTTGTTCAAGTATGACAAGGTAAAGAACAATTTAGGATCATGAGTCTAGACCAGTCTTGGTCTGGTTTTGGTCTCATCTTTTTGATATGTTTTTTGTAATCTTCATGAAAATTAATTTAATACATTATTAATAACTATATATGTTATAATTTTTTTTTACAATTATTCGTTTATTTAGTATTCACGATTTCACAACTTATTTCTTGTATTAAACATCATAAAATTTTAAATTTCAAATGGAATTGTAGAAATATGTCTAAAATAAATTAATGAAGAACAAATGAAAATTTACTTAGGTACTTTAATAGATTTAAAACACATGTAGTACAACAAGGGTGTTTTTTAAATTAACTGGGAAGTTAGGTTGTTCAATTTCTGTTAGTGATGGTTTGCATTATGTTGTTTTGTCGATTTGGTTGCTAGATAGGTGGCATAAATTTCTTGTAACATGTAGTTTTCCTTTTAATTCAATGGAACAATTCTACCAATTCTTCTTTCTAAAATTGTAAAATGGTATCAGAGCAAAGCTTTTTTGCTAGGTTTTCTTTCAACTTTGATTTGGTCCTCAATCCATCAGATCTTTTTTTTTTTTGTTTACGATTGTTGATTTGATCATTATATTATTAGATCGTTCGATTCAATTGAAATTTCAATTTGTAACGCCCCAGGTTCCACATTTGCATATAATCATGTATTTCATATATCAAGAAATACAAATAGTACATCTTCGGTTCCAACAGTACAATAAGTTATAATACAAAATTTACAACCAAAACTTTCCAAAATAACATTCTTGTACATAACTTGCTTAGAACAAGTAATCCAAAACTTTAACATATATCATGGTGCTCTTCATACATCAAATAAGCACAACATGAAAATTCACATTTTCCCCTTCCCCTTATCCCTCGATATATCCTGACTTGCAATGCATATTTTTGAAACAAAAAATGAGGGTTAGATCTTGAGGTCTAGTGAGAAATCCCCTATCTTTGCAATTACATGGTGAAAATCACCCAAACCTGCTCTAAAATCACTTTTATAAACATACAAATATATTTTAACATTTTATAAGTCAAAACTCAAATATCATAATTCGATAAGGGTTTATAAATCTTCCTTGCCACATATAAAATGAAGCTACTCAGAATCTCACAACATTCGGTATGAAATACCTAAAGTTCTTATGGCTCATAAGAACCAAATCTACTAATCTCAACTTTAAAATCTTACAAGGAAATACGACTAACCAAAGTTCTTGGTTATTAGCTAAAGTTTAAAGATATAAATCATTTTGAACTAAAAAAAATTGAATTTAATAATAACCAAAAGACCTTCTGGGTTCTTTATCAAATATTTAATCTTTTTGAACAGTTGAAGTGAAATATCCATTACCTCAAAACACTGTTCGTTCAAAACACAAGCTATTAAAGCCTATGGCTATAAGACATTTTCCTCCTCTGCATAACATCATTGTTATCAGATCAATAAAAGAAATAATCCCAAGTCTTCATATCACAAAGAAATGATAACTCTGAATGATTAGATCTTATGGATATGATAACAATCGTTATGATCAAAATACATATTCCATAATTGTCACCCTTATCCCATGGTATACCTCTCCTTGATATGCCACCTTTATTTCATGGTCCACCTCTCCTTGATATGACACCCTTATTCCATGGTACACCTTTCATTGATATGTCACCCTTATTTCCTCATAAAATGTAATTAAATCTGACATTTTTAGCCAAAAATGGCATTAAAATAATTTCAACATTATGGCCAATGACTGCCCTCATCGGACAACACATAGATGATAACCTCTCACCGGTCAACACTTGGGCAATGAACTGTCCTTACCAGACAACACTTGGGTGATRAAAGCCCTCACCAGTCAACATTTAGACGATGAAACATCCTCACCAGCAACATTATAATTGATGAACATCCTCATCGGTCAACACTTGGGAGATGAACTGCTCTTACCGGACAACACTTGGGAGATGAAACATCACAACACATTAAATGATAAACATCCAATCTGGTCAACACTATAAACAATAAACACTTACTCCGGACAAGGCTTTGGGCGATGAACACCCAATCTGGATGATGCCTTGTCCGATAAAGGTCCTTATCAGACAACACATGTACAATAAGTATCCTTATCAGACAACACATGTACGATAAGTATCCTTATCGGACAACACTATGAACAATAAAAAGTCCTTATCTAACATTCTTTGTGCGATGAAATATGTACATATATCTAAATGTTAAATGAAATTAACATCATATATCAAGAATACTACCAGTAGTTATAACATATTCACCAATTTCATTGTAAAACTCACCTTAGATGTTCTTATATGAAGATGAATCCCACACAGAAAATACTTCAAATACACAAAATCAGCTTCCTTTTTTTAGCAAATTCCCACAGTTTACACACAGTTTCTCTCCTCATTTTCTTCCCCAAAATGGCAAGAATGAGAAATTGAATTCAAAATCTTCCCTTATGTACTTTCCAAAATAGACGGTGAAGAGTTTTATTATTTAAAACTCCCTCTCCTCACATTCAACATATATATATATATATATATATATGCATCATAGGTGATTAAAAATAATCATATAAGCACAAAATACACATAATCATTTTAAATTAAAAATTACTTACCAAAGCTTTTAAAACCACTCCAAATTATATAACCGGAACCTGGTTATCACATGATTCGATCATTGTTCGATTAAATCATGTCTGATGTGTCGATTCAAGATATATAATTATGTTCAATAGCGAGTTCATCTTTAACCACCTATAATTCTTCGTCTTCAACATCTTTTATGGATGATAGAGTTCAGGTGTATTTTTTGCACCATTATGATAGTCCATGAATTTCATTGGTCTCTCAACTTCTTAAAGAAGACAATTATGTTGCATGGAACAAGGCAATGATAATTGTTCATGTTGTTAAGAAAAAATGATTAATTGATGGTTCTTTCGCCAAACCAGCAGAATACGACCTAATTCTCTTCAACACATTGATGAAAATAACAATATAGTTATTTCATAGATTCAAAGCTCGGTCTCAAAAGATATTACCTCTAGTTTCATGTTTGCCTACACAACTCTGATATTTGGAACAATCAAAAAGATCGATTCGACAAAGAGTAATTGTAACACCCCCAATCTCACATTGCATATTTAACACATATTTCATACATGGAATGCATGTTAAGCCACAAAGGTTCATAATACAAGAGTCTATAATGCATAATACACAACTCAAAAATTCCAAAAGTACATGCTCTTGTATCTTGACATCTATACTTCAAAACATGGCTAATTAAGATCTTCATACAGCTAAGCACATAAAGAATAATTCACAGAATGTTCTTTCCTTTATTATCATTACTTGCACACATATTTTGAAAACACAAAATGAGGATTAGATATGAATGTCTAGTGAGGTTCCCTTTTATGTAATGCAGGGTGAAGATCACCAAAATATTTAAACCATTTCATGTAATGAAGGATAAAAAAAATCACAATCTGTTTAGAGTCCCTCGGGCCTCTGGTTCCAAAGAACACACTTAGAATATATTTGGTTTTGAGTCCATCGGGACTCTGGTTCTAATGACCATACTTAGAAATATTTCAACTAATAAGGACCAGAGCCCCTCGGGTCTCTCTAACAGAGCTTCAGGTTCCTTGACCAGAGCCTCTGGTTGTACTAACCAGAGCTTCTGGTTTGAAAGACAAGACCATCCMGAGCCTCTGGTTCAACGTGTAAGCCAACCAGAGCCCTCTGGTTTGTTTTTCTTAAAACTTCTTAAAATGTGATTTTGACACAGAAGCTCTTACCAATAGATACAGAGCCTCTGGTCCAACTAGTACTTTTAGTAAAAGCTTGCGCATTTCTTAAATCAATATCCAGAACCCTCTGGTTCTATAGTTGAAGATCAACCAGAGCTTCTCTGGTTCCTTTCAAGGAACAACCAGAGCATCTTTGGTTCCTCTGTATTTATAACACTTTTACCAAACCAATAACCATAGGCCATATTTTACCCGTAACCATAACATCAATACTATTATTTCTAATAAAAACAACATCTCTGAATTCTCAAATCACCAAGAAGTGAAAACTCCAATCTGTTGTAATYTTGAAAGATATAATAGCAATAATTATACCATGCACAGACAACGACCATCCTTATTACATCCACAATTCCCCTTAATAGCCACAGCTATATTCATCACACACAACGGCCACCCTTATTTCCCCTGAAATTCTTACGAATTATTTCATCCAATGACAGGTTGCAGTCATTTCTGTCAGAGTGAACCTCGTTCATAGTTTTAACCAAAATTTATAGACTATTTCATCCAATGACAGAATAAAGTCATATACTTCAGAGTGAACCTCGTCCATACTTTTAACCAATCATGGTCTCAAAATAGGTTTACGTTCAAAACCTTTTAAGCCTAAAACACAATCTGTTTTGTAAATGATTTCTCAAATCATCTAATCTCTTTAAATCCTCAAAACAGGATATCATTCCCAAAACTGTTTTTAATGAACAGTTTATGCTTTAATCTCTCCAAAACAGATTCCAATTTCAAAATCATAAAACATTTCTTTTAAAATTGTTTAGAAACAGTTTCACCAAACTCTTTCTAAATCTCAAACCATCAATACCCAACAGTGTATAAAATCAAACAGTAGATTAAAACTCACAGTTTGTAATCAAATAGTAATTCAAAAACTCACCTTAATAACACAAATTCTGTAGATAATAACACAACAAATCTTTAAACCACTTTTATGTAAAACTCTTCTCAATAACACTTCCACCGGCCACACATACACTCTTTTTCTCTCAAAAGCTTTTTGAAATTAAGATAAGATAATCCTTATCTCTTATTCTCCTTTTTATATGCTCACTAAGGCGGTGACTGTTTTTTAATATTATAAATCTCTTTCTTAGACGGTGGTGGTTATATTATTTTACAAAAATTTGACTTTGCTTCACCATGAAGATAACATGTCTTCACATTAATAATAATTAAATTCCATGCATGCACCATATCACATACATGCACATATATATCATGTATGCATCATATCACCTTTTCACATATATGCATACCATTCACGCAATAATTAATTAATATGCCTGTCATCACGTAGTTTCAAATAACAATCACATATTGGTTACCTCCACCCAGGTTGTCTGAAACCCGGTTATAACATTCTCTGAAACGTCCCAACCCACATATTGCATGTAACACATATTTCATACAAAGGAAATACATAATATCATTTCATTCAGGTCCCTTAGTACAAGAATCTAACATGACCAGATACAAGGTCTAAAAATTCAAAATACATTTCTTGTACTAATCAATCAAAATAGATCTTCAAGCAGAAGCGCATAAAGGAACATATTAAACTTTTCCCTTCCCCTTACTGTCCGAACCTCCAGCAACACCTAACTTAAATTACAAAATGAGGGTTAGACCGAAAGGTCTAGTGAGATACCCTATTTATGTCATTGCAGGGTGAAAATCACCAAAACCTTTAGAGAAAATATCATTTCATATATATAACAAATATATGAATAAATGGAAACGTAATACCATATCTTTTCCACTTATCAAGCAAAGCATTCCGCTTATTCAAATCTCAAAACTCTGAACCAAACAGATTCCACATAATGCCACTTTTAAACCTTTTCTTAACCAAACAAGGTTATATAAAGCTTCAGGCCAAACCTGACATTTTCTCCTCAATAACACCCAAACTATGATTTCCAATAAGAACCTTGATCCTAACTCTTTAAGTCACAAAGAAATAAAGACTCCGGACAACGGTAGTCTTAAAGGATATAATAGAATGAGTTATATCATACAACACACATACAAATGTCACCCTTATATCCAAAGGTGCACCTCTCCTTGATATTCCACCCTTATCCCATGGTACACCTCTCCTTGATATGCCACCCTTATCCCATGGTTCACCTCTCCTTGATATGCCACCATTATTTCCTCATCAAAATATTTTCACAGAATAATTTCAAATAAACCGCAGTCATTGAAATTATTATCAATACAAAATATTTCTTTCAAAACTTCCTTTTTATGATAAAATAACATTTCTCATTGAAAACACAACTTTACATCAAATCCGGTCAACTTTCACTAAGCCGGACTTCAAATCCGGTCAACTATCCGGACAACACAGCCTAAGCTTTGTCCGATTTAACACTTGAACAAATTTCAACTTTGTCCGGATAACAAATC
>NW_020200827.1:13662-15148 GCF_001531365.2 Cynara cardunculus var. scolymus
ATATATATATATATATATATTCACATATATACATATTCTGATACATATAACCACATTATACGATTAATTTTCACATACCAGCATGATCAAATGTATCAATTTATCATACTATCACGTAATCATTTAATCAAATAATCACGTATTAATTACCTCGGGTGATAACTAGGGTCTGATTATCACATTATCCACCCCTCAAAAGAATTTCATCCCGGAATTCCTTAAATCAAAAAGCCATGGATATTCTGATCTCAACTTTGATTCCAATTCCCATGTTGCTTCCGGTCCTTTGTGAAACTTCCACCGAATTTTAACTAGACTTATTTCTTTGTTTCTCAACACCCTAATCTTTCTGTCGATTACAGCTTCTGGTGTTTCCACAAAATTCAGCTTACTGTCTAGTTGAATTTCTAGTAATGGTATAGCTAAATTCGGATCAGCCAAACATTTCCACAAATTTGACACATGAAAAGTATTGTGAATCAGACTCAACTCTTCTGGTAGCTCTAACTAATATGCTACTGGCCCGATTCGCTTACATATTCTKAACSGCCCCACATACCTCGGACTGAGCTTCCCTTTCTTTCCAAATCTGACGACACCTTTCCACGGCGAAACTTTTAACATTACAAAATCACCTATATCAAACTCAATTGGCTTTCGACGATTATCTGTATAACTTTTCTGGCGATCTTGTGTTGTTTTGATTCTTTCACGGATCTGATCGATCTTTTCATAAATTTCTTGAACAAATTCAGGACCTATCACCTGTTTCTCACCCACTTCATTCCAACATAACGGCGTTCGGCATTTACGTCCATACAACACTTCATACGGTGCTGCTTGGATATTGGAATGGTAACTATTGTTATATGCAAACTCTATTAATGACAAGTGATCTTCCCATGATCCCCCAAAATCAATAATACAACTTCTCAACATATCTTCGAGAGTTTGAATAGTTCTTTCACTCTGCCCATCAGTCTGCGGATGATAAGCTGTACTTAATCGGATTTCAGATCCCAAAGCTTTCTATAATCCTTCCCAGAACTTGGAAGTAAACCGACTATCTCTATCAGAGATAATAGACAAAGGAACACTGTGTCTGGTAATAATTTCTTTGATGTAAATCTGTGCTAGCTTTTCTAAAGAGTATTTCTCTCTTATTGGTAGAAAATGCACAGATTTAGACAAACGATCAACAATTACCCAAATCGCGTCATACCCTTTTGGAGTTCGAGGTAATTTCATAACAAAATCCATGGTAATGTGATCCCATTTCCATACAGGTATTTCTAAAGATTGAAGACTTTCGTACGGCTTCTGATGTTCAATCTTAATCTGTAAACATGTCAGACACTGTTCTACATACCGAGCTATGTCCTTTTTCAATCCTGGCCACCAATAAAAGGGTTTCAAATCTCTATACATCTTATTGGTGCCTGGATGGATAGAGTATCGGGACTTATGACTTTCATTTAATATCATA
>NW_020200827.1:20948-24989 GCF_001531365.2 Cynara cardunculus var. scolymus
AGAAAATATGGAGGCTAAGCCCTCCTTTTATACACTTCCAAAAATGGAAGGTCGACTAACAGCCCCTTCTTCCCATATAACCCATGCACATGCATGCATCTACACATACCATGCATACATACATATATCCACACACACACACTATGCATTTCTTAATATGCAAATGTGTAATATAATATATATATATATATATATATATTTCAGATTCTAGTTCCCATATTGCTTCTGAACCCTTATGAAATTTCCACTGCACCTTTACTAAACTGATCTCTTTATTTCTCAATACCTTGGTCTTTCTGTCAGTTACTGTCTCTGGTGTCTCGATAAAATTTAACTTATTGTCAAGTTTGATCTCAGGAAGTGGTATCGCTAGACTCGGGTCTGCCGAACACTTGTGTAGATTCGATACATGAAAGGTACTATGAATTAGGCTGAGTTCCTCTGATAGTTCCAACTGATAAGCTATTGGTCCAATTCGTTTGCAGATTCTGAATGGTCCAATATACCTCGGGCTAAGTTTTCCTTTCTTTCCAAATCTCATAATACCCTTCCATGGAGATACTTTTAACATTACAAAATCTCCCACATTGAATTCAATCAGTTTTCTTCGTTTATCAGTATAATTTTTTCGTCGATCTTGGGCGGTCTTGATTCTTGCCCGAATTTGGTCAATCTTTTYAGACGTTACTTGCACAATCTCGGGACCTGTCAATTGTTTTTCACCCACCTCATTCCAACATAACGGCGTTCGACATTTTCTTTCATATAAGACTTCATAAGGTGTTGCTTGGATGCTGGAGTGATAACTGTTATTGTAGGCAAATTCTATCAATGGCAAGTGTTCCTCCCATGATCCCCCGAAGTCAATGACACAAGTTCTCAACATATTTTCGAGAGTCTGGATGGTTCTTTCACTCTGCTCATCTGTTTGTGGGTGATAAGCCGTACTCAATCTGATATGTGATCCCAAGGCTTTTTGCAAACTTCCCCAGAACTTTGAAGTGAAGTGAATGTCTCTATCGGATATGATGGATAATGGAACACCATGTCTAGTCATGATTTTCTTAATGTAGATTTGAGCAAATCTTTCCAATGAATAAGTTTCTTTCATTGGTAGGAAATGTGCAGACTTTGATAGTTCGGTCCATTATTACCCATATTGCATCATAACCTTTCGGAGTTCGGGGTAACTTCATGATAAAGTCCATCATAATGTGATCCCATTTCCACACTRGTATTTCTAATGATTGCAGGTTTCTATAGGGTCTATGATGCTCAATTTTAACTCGCAGACAGGTTAAGCATTGTTCCAATTATTTTGCTATATCTTTCTTGAGACCTGGCCACCAATTAAATAATTTCAAGTCTTTGTACATCTTGTTGGTACCCAGATGAATAGAATAACGGGATTTGTGACTTTCATTCAATACGATTTCCCATGTATTCCCATAGCTTGGTACCCATATCCGTCCTTGAAAACATAATATTCCTTTTTCATTCGACTCTATGATGGAAATCATTTTACCCACTTTTTCTACCTTCATATTTTTTTTTTGACAACCTCTTTTTGACATTTTAAAATCTCTTGATGAAGATCGGGAGTTAAGCAGATTTTCATTGCTCTGATTGTTCCACTTCTACCTTTCGGCTCAAGGCGTCGGCTACCACATTGGCTTTTTCCAGGTAATAGAGAATCTCACAATCATAATCATTAACAAGTTTGATCCATCGATGCTGCCTCATATTTTTAATTCTTTCTGGTTGAACAAGTATTGCAGACTCTTATGATTAGTATAGATTTGGCACTTCGTTCCCAAAAGATAATGTTTCCATATTTTTAGAGCAAAAATCACAGCCGCCAATTCCATGTCGTGAGTCGGATATTGCTTTTCATGATCTTTCAATTGCCGGGATGCATATGATATAACTTTTCCTCTTTGCATCAAGACACAATCCAAACACAATTTTGATGCATCACTGTATACCATGAAATCTTYAGTTCCATCAGGTAAAGATAGTATTGGGGCACTGCAGAGATGATCTTTTAATAACTGGAAAGCTTTCTGTTGTTCTTCTCCCCATTGAAACTTAACATTTTTCCGAGTCAATTTGGTCAATGGCACGGCTATTTTTGAAAAGTCTTGAATAAACTTGCGGTAATAGCCTGCTACCCCAAAAAGCTTCAAATTTCGGATGGTGTCTTTGGTGCTTCCCATTTTGCGATAGCCTCGATTTTTGCTGGATTTACTTGTACTCCTTTTTCTGATATGACATGTCCCAGAAATTGAACTTCCAGCAACCAGAATTCACACTTTGATAATTTAGCATATAAATTTTCTTTCTTCAACTGATTCATAACCAAAAAGGTGTTCTGCATGTTCTACCTTTGTCTTGAAGTAAATCAGAATATCATCGATGAATACGATAACAAATTTGTTGAGATATTTGCGACATACTCTGTTCATCAAATCCATGAAAGTTGTAGGTGCATTGGTTAGACCACAAGGCATAACCAGAAATTCATGATGCCCGTACCTTGTCCTGAAATCAGTTTTAGGAATGTCCTCGTCTCTAACTTTTAGTTGGTGATATTTGGACCGTAGATCAATCTTTGAGAAGTAACTAGCCCCAACCAATTGATCAAACAGATCATCTATTATGGGCAATGGGTATTTGTTCTTGATCGTTAGTTTGTTAAGTTCTTGGTAATCTATGCACATTCACATAGATCCGTCCTTTTTCTTTACAAACAGAACTGAAGCTCCCCAAGGTGATGTACTTGGTCTGATAAAGCCTTTATCGAGTAAATCTTATAGTTGAGTTACTAATTCTTTTAGCTCCAATGGGGCTAATCTGTATGGAGCTTTGGCTATAGGCGCTGCCCCGGGTACGAGATCAATCCTGAATTCAATGGCTCTGTCTAGTGGGAGACCAAACAAGTCCTCTAGAAATACCTCTGGATAGTCACTAACAACTGGAATCAATTTCTGCTTTTCTTTTTCCTTTTTGGCATCAACTATATAAGCAAGAAATCCTTGATATTTCTTTCGCATACATTTTCGGGCTTTCATCACCGATAGCAATCCGTGTTGATGTTTCAGATGATCACCATGTATATCAATTGTTCCTCTGTTTGGCAGTATAATTCTGACTATTTTCTGATCATAGACAATAATAGCCTGATTCTTTGCTAACCAATCCATCCCTACTACAACATCAAATTCTTTCATGGACATACGAAACAAACTGATGGGTAGCTCACATCCTTCAATCATAATATTGCAGTTTTTGAACACATAATTCACAAATACTTGACCGTTAGTAGTATCAACTACTAACTTATCGTCAAGAAGCACAGAGTTCATGCGAGCATATAGAGCAAATGATGGGGATACAAATGAGAAGTTTGCTCACAAATCAAACAACACTTTAGCATATAACGAGTTCACAAGGAATGTACCTGTCACAACATCGGGTGTAGTTTCGGCTTCATGTTTGGTCATTTGAAAAGATCGACCCTGTACCCCACCCGATCCTCTGCTCATACTTGGTCTTCCTCGGCCTGTCGATGTATTGTTTCCCATAGTGAGCTGTGGAGCTTTCAACCGTGGACAATTGTTCTTGAAATGTTCTGGCAAATTGCAATGGAAACATTTTTTGTTTTGTCGACAGAAATTTGAAGTATGCCCAATTTCACCATAATTAAAACATTTTATTGGCTCTACCCTGCATTCTCCTCGGTAGTACTGTCGACAGCGGGGACAGACTCTTTCCATTTGTGATAACCAGGCTTTCAGACATATTGGGTTAAGGTACATTATGTGTTTATGTGTTAATAAGCATGAATTAATTGGAAGCATGTGATTATGCATGCTAAATAAAATGGATTATATGTGTATGTGTTGTGAATGATTTTTGTCCACATAATTGGAAGCAGCATACAAGCACCTTGGTAAGCAGCTTGTATGATGTTGCTGAATGATTTATGTCCACGTAATTGGAAGCAGCATACAAGCACCTTGGTAAGCAGCTTGTATGATG
>NW_020200827.1:25104-25974 GCF_001531365.2 Cynara cardunculus var. scolymus
ATGATGCTGCTGAATGATTTCTGTCAACATAATTGGAAGCAGCATACAAGCACCTTGGTAAGTAGCTTGTATGATGCTGCTGAATGATTTCTGTCCACATAATAGGAAGCAGCATACAAGCACCTTGGTAAGCAGCTTGTATGATGCTGCTGTTAAGAAGCCTTCTTGACCAAGTATTTGTGTTTGCTTGTCTATGAAGTAAATTTCCACTGCCTGTTTTCTAAAAACCATCTGTGTGTGGCTATTTAAAGAGAGATGTGGTAAGAATCCTCCCATACCATTTGCATCTCAAAGAATTTATGTGGAAAGAAGAGTGTGGGATTTTGTGCAAAAAGCTGATTGATCAAAGACCTTAAAACAGAAGTTGTTTTTAACAAAACATGTTTCATATTAAAAGTTGTTGTTTGCTACAGAATCTGTTTTGGGAAAGGTGAGTGGTTTTCAAACTAAACTCCTCATGTGTTTGTGGTATAAATTGTTTTGATCTTAATTTGGAAGATGTTAGACTGGTTTCAAACAGCTGTTAAGCTGTTACTGTTTTTTGCTGCTGTTTTTGGGTAACTAGAAGGCAGATGGTGTTTTCAAAACAGACTGATCTATGGTTCTATTTTGAGGATCTAAATGAGTTTAAACAACCATGATTTATGAACAAGAGTGTTCTTATGGTTCAATCGGGTTTTGACATATAAACCTGTGGGGGGAACCAGAATTGCTGTTTGGAAAGAACATGAGTGTTCTTATGGTTCAATCAGGTTTAGAAATATAAACCTGTGGGGGGAACCAGATTTTGATGAAACTATGAACAGGCTCACTCTAACAGGAATACTGCAGTCTGTTAGTTGGATGAAATACTTCATATGATTTTCAGGG
>NW_020200827.1:27379-29072 GCF_001531365.2 Cynara cardunculus var. scolymus
ACATAGTTAGCACCATTGGAATAAATATAATAAGTTAAGGGCTCAATATGTAAGGTATTTTTGGGTTACATCTGACCAATGTAATTTTGAATTTACAGGTGCATATTTGAACTTAAGTACTCTATTATATTTGGGAATGTGAAAATGTGTTATCTAATTATGGAACTTGCAGATGACTAGTCACTCAAGGAGATCTGAAAGACTAGCTCAGCCTAACCCCGATGAAACAGAGGATTCTCGTATAGGGATCCCTGTCAATGCCTTTGAAAGTAGAGGCAGAAGTAGAAGAGGGGGCAGAGGTAGAGGCAGAGGAAGTGGCAGAAGTCAAGCCAGAGAAAGCAACAACCAGACAGAATTTCCTTTTGAACAGRCAAAATCTATTTCTGGAGGTAACAATCCAGAATTTGTGCCTGAAGAAGAGGTTGTGACCAGGGGTATGTTGGCTGAAGAGATGGGGAAGCTAAGGGAAACATTGACTTCCATTTTAAGAATTCCTGCTAGATTAGAAACAGAAAGGGTGGAGGAAATTCCTGCTGTGCCAGCAACATCTCATGTTARAGAAGGGGATATAAAGATGTTTCTCACCTGCAAACCCCCAACTTTTTCTGGAGAAAGGGATCCAATAAAAGCATTACATTGGATCAAGGAAATTGAATCTGTCTTCAACACTATTAGATGTCCAGAGGCTGATAAAGTCAGATTTGATGTCGCTATGTTGAAGTCTAATGTTGTGTTCTGGTGGGAAGTGGAGTTTGTGAATAGATTTAAAGAGCAATTCTGTCCTAAAACAGCAATCAGGCAAATGGAGGAAGATTTCCTCAAGCTGGAGCACGGCTTTGGGGTAGTCAAAGCCTACACAGAAAGGTTTATTGAATTATCCAGGTTTGTTGAACATTATATTGCTACTGAAGCAAGGAAAGTGGAGAGGTATATTTGGGGACTTAAGCCCTCAATAAGAGAATTGGTGATTGTTATGAATCCTACCACTTTTCCTACAGCAGTTCATGCTGCAGAGGTTACTGAAAGGAATAAGAATAGGAGTGAGGAAGGGAAGGTTGTAGAAAAGAGGAAATGGGAGGGATCCTCAACTGGCTACAGARGATCAAAGGCTGCTAAATTCTACAAGAAACCAATGCAGAGGCAGATGGAGAGAGCCTTCCGAAGATGCAAACAGGTTCATCAAGGTAGTTGTAGACCTGAACCATTGAAATGTTTTAACTGTGGAGAAATTGGGCACACCTCAACCTACTGTAGGCAGATCATAAGGTGTTTCCATTGTAATTCGCCAGACCATGTTAAAGACAAGTGTCCACAGCTGAAACCACCACAACTAACTTTGGGAAACAATGCTCCAAACAATAGAGGAAGGCCTAGTGTTAATAGAGGAGGATTTGGTAAAGCTTAAGGCAGATCCTTCCAAATGACTGAAACTGAGGCAGAAGTTGCACCAGATGTGGTAACAGGTATTTTCTCAATCAACTCAGTATGTGCTAAGGTGCTTTTTGATTCAGGTGCAAATTTTTCATTTGTATCTCCTTTATTTGTTAAAAGTGCCTACATGATCCCAATATTACTTGATAAAAAGCTGATATTTGAGACTGCAAACAGTCAAGAAACTATAGCTTCTGTATACCAAGATTATGCCATCATTATTGAAGGTTGTAAGCTACCCATCCGTTTGTTCCCTATGCCA
>NW_020200827.1:30512-32914 GCF_001531365.2 Cynara cardunculus var. scolymus
AGATGCAAGATATTCACAGACCATAAAAGCCTGCAGCATCTGTTTACTCAGAAAGAACTCAACATGAGGCAGAGAAGATGGATTGAATTGGTAAGTGATTATGATTGTGAAATTCTTTACCATCCAGGAAAAGCCAATGTTGTAGCTGATGCTCTAAGCCGCAAAGAGAAAAGTGGAACTAACAAAGTTGTGGCAATGAGCATAAATCTATCTCTGGACCTTCATAAGGAGATACAGAGATATCAGGCAGAGGCTGTTCAAGCGGAGCACATCAAGGCAGAAGGATTGGGAAAGATGCTTGCCAACTTAGAAAAGAATGATCAAGGGCTGTTGTGTTTTCAAAACAGAATCTGGGTGCCATGCCATGGGAATACAAGGAAGATCATTTCGGATGATAGTCACATGTCTCGTTACTCAATACAACCAGGCACCAATAAAATCCACAAGGATTTGAAAGTGTTCTACTGGTGGCCAGGACTAAAGAGGAGCATAACTGAGTATGTTGAGCAGTGTATGACATGCCTGCAGGTAAAGATTGAACACCAAAAACCTTATGGAAGCTTACAAACCTTGGAAATACCTGTCTAGAAATGGGACCATATAACAATAGACTTCATAATGAAGTTACCCCGAACACCAAAAGGTCTTGATGCAATATGGGTAATAGTTGATCGATTGTCCAAGTCTGCACATTTCCTGCCTATGAAAGAAAGTTATACTCTTGAGAGGCTGGCTCAACTGTATATTAAGGAAATTGTGACCAGGCATGGAGTTCTATTGTCTATTATTTCAGACAGAGATAACAGATTCACTTTTAAGTTCTGGGGAAGTTTCCAAAAGGCCTTCGGTTCTCAAATCCATTTGAGCACAGCATATCACCCACAGACTGATGGGCAAAGTGAAAGAACCATTCAGACTCTGGAGGATATGCTAAGGGCTTGCATAATTGATTTTGGAGGAAGCTGGGAAGATCACCTGCCTTTGATTGAATTTGCATACAATAACARCTATCATTCTAGCATTAAGGCAACCCATATGAAGTTCTGTATGGGCGCAAATGTAGAACTCCTGTGTGCTAGAATGAAGTAGGTGAAGGCAGTTAACAGAACCAGAAATTCTGCAAGTCACAGCAGAGAAAATTGAGTAGATTAGAGCCACAATCAAGACTGCTCAAGACAGGCAAAAGAGTTATGTTGATCAAAGAAGGAAACCAATTGAATTCTCTGTAGGAGATCTGGTAATGTTGAAAGCATCTCCTTGAAAGGGTGTAATGAGGTTTGGGAAGAAAGGCAAGCTCAGTCCAAGATATGTTGGGCCTTTCAAAATTTGCAAAAGAATTGGAGCAGTAGCCTACCAGCTAGAGCTACCAGAAGAGCTTAGTCTCATCTACAACACTTTCCATGTCTCCAACTTACGTAAGTGTTTGGCAGAGGCCACCCAAGCCATCTCACTTCCAGAGATCAAGTTAGATGAGAAGTTGAACTTCCAAGAGGCACCATAAGCCATAACTGATAGTAAGGTCAAGACTCTAAGAAATAAAGAAATCAARTTGGTGAAAATTCAGTGGAGGTTTCATAAGGGTTCTGAAGCAACATGGGAGTTGGAATCAGAGATGAGAACCCATTATCCTTAGTTGTTTGAAATGTGAATTCCGGGACGGAATTCTTTTGAGGGGGAATAATGTGATAACCAGGCTTTCAGACATATTGGGTTAAGGTACATTATGTGTTTATGTGTTAATAAGCATGAATTAATTGGAAGTATGTGATTATGCATGCTAAATAAAATGGATTATATGTGTATGTGTTGTGAATGATTTCTGTCCACATAATTGGAAGCAGCATATAAGCACCTTGATAAGAAGCTTGTATGATGCTGCTGAATGATTTATGTCCACATAATTGGAAGCAGCATACAAGCACCTTGGTAAGYARCTTGTATGATGCTGCTGAATGATTTATGTCCACATAATTGGAAGCAGCATACAAGCACCTTGGTAAGCAGCTTGTATGATGCTGTTGAATGATTTTTTTCCACATAATGGGAAGCAGCATACAAGCACCTTGGTAAGCAGCTTGTATGATGCTGNGGAAGCAGCATACAAGCACCTTGGTAAGCAGCTTGTATGATGCTGCTGTTAAGAAGCCTTCTTTGACCAAGTATTTGTGTTTGCTTGTCTATGAAGTAAATTTCCACTGCCTGTTTTCTAAAAACCACTTGTGTGTGGCTATTTAAAGAGAKATGTGGTAAGAATCCTCCTTTACCATTTGCATCTCAAAGAATTTATGTGGAAAGAAGAGTGTGGAATTTTGTGCAAAAAGCTGATTGATCAAAGACCTTAAAACAGAAGCTATTTTTAACAGAACTTGTTTCATATTAAAAGCTGTTGTTTGCTGCAGAAT
>NW_020200827.1:34024-58273 GCF_001531365.2 Cynara cardunculus var. scolymus
TTTCAATTATGTGTGTGCAGGTAATACCAGCTATAGTGATAAGGGGAAAGGCATACTATGATTCTATTTTTACTTGCATGTGGGAAGATAGGAACTCATAGGAATTACATTTGCAAGAACTTGTATTTGGAATTTTTGAGTTGTGTATTTTGTATTTTAGACTCTTGTATTATGGACCTATGTAGGTTTAAAACATGTATTCGATGTATGAAATATGTGTTATATGCAATGTATGGATTTGGGGGTGTTACACCATTGGTCCCTGCATTGATCTATTATTAAATTTGATAGTTCTTGATCCCCGATACTTGCCGAGGACCCCTCCCATTTTCTTTTCTCAACTTGCTTTCCTTATTCGCTTCTATTCTTGTTTCTTTCTGTGATCTCTGCTGCATCTACTGCCAATGGAAAAGTAGCAGGATTCATTGTGATAACAATTTCTCTAATTGAGGGCTTTAGACCCCAAATATATTGTTCCACTTTTCTAGCTTCTGTTGAGATGTACTGTTCAACGAATCTAGAATTCTCTATAAATTTCTCTGTATATTCTTTGACTGACCCAGACTTCTGTTCTAATTTCAAGAAGTCTTCTTCCATCTATCTGACTGCTGTTTTGGAACAGAACTACTCTTTGAATTTTTTTAGAAATTCCACTCATGTCATAGTTTGCAAAACATCTGTTCTAGCCAATGATTCTACCTCCCACCAATATACTGCATTTTACTTCAAAACCGACACAACAAATCTAACTTTATTTGATTTTACGCATCGAATGGTGTTGAACACGGATTCTATTTCTTTGATCCAACACATAGCTTTAATTTGATCTCTTTCTCCCGAGAAAGTTGGTGGTTTGCAAGTCAGAAACATCTTTATATCTCCTTCCCTGTTATTCACAACTGGAATGGCTGGATTAATCTCAACTCTGCCAGTCTCGATTCTGGCAGGGCTCCCCATAATGGAAGTCAAGGTTTCCCCTAGCTTTCCATTTCTTCAGCAAGCATGTCTCTAGTCACATATTCTGGTTGAGGCATCTGTTTCTGATTCATATTTTCAGAGTTGGATTCTTCTTGATCTGTATTAATTTCTGTTTGGCTAATTCTACCTCTGGTTTGCCCTCTGCCTCTACCTCTACTTCTACCTCTGCCTCTGCCTCTGCCCTCAGATGTGCCAACAGGGGCAAAAATATGAGAATCCTCCTCTTCATTAGGATTGGGGCAGGTGATCCTTTCAGACCTTCTTGATCTACTAGTCATTTGTAGATATCAAAGTTAATAAACATATTTTCACATTCCAAATATAATAAAGTTTTCAAGTTCAGTTATTTACTTATAGATTCAAAATTACATTGGCTAGATGTAACCCGAAAATACCTTACACACTATTTTTCATAAAAAGATTCTAAGTATAAAATCTTTTTCTTAAAACTTCTTAAAATGTGATTTTGACACAGAAGCTCTTACCAATAGATACAGAGCCTCTAGTCCAACTAGTACTTTTAGTAAAAGCTTGCCCATTTCTTAAATCAATATCCAGAACCCTCTGGTTCTATAGTTGAAGATCAACCAGAGCTTCTCTAGTTCCTTTCAAGGAACAACCAGAGCATCTCTGGTTCCTCTGTATTTATAACACTTTTACCAAACCAATAACCATAGGCCATATTTTACCCATAACCATAACATCAATACTATTATTTCTAATAAGAACAACATCTCTAAATTCTCAAATCCCCAAGAAGTGAGAACTCCAATCTGTTGTAATATTGAAAGATATAATAGCAATAGTTATACCATGCACACACAATGACCATCCTTATTACATCCACAATTCCCCTTAATAGCCACAGCTATATTCATCACACACAACGACCACCCTTATTTCCCCTGAAATTCTTATGAACTATTTCATCCAATGACAGGCTGCAGTCATTTCTGTCAGAGTGAACCTCGTTCATAGTTTTAACCAAATTTATAGACTATTTCATCCAATGGCGGAACAAATTCATATACGTTAGAGTGAACCTCATCCATAGTTTTAACAAATCATTGTCTCAAAATAGGTTTACAGTCAAAACCTTTTAAGCCTAAAAAACAATCTGTTTTGTAAATGATTTCTCAAATCATCTAATCTCTTTAAATCCTCAAAACAGGATATCATTCCCAAAATTGTTTTTAATGAGCAGCTTCTGCTTTAATCTCTCCAAAACAGATTCCAATTTCAAAATCATAAAACATTTCTTTTAAAACTGTTTAGAAACAGTTTCACCAAACTCTTTCTAAATCTCAAACCATCAATACCCAACAGTTTATAAAATCAAACAGTAGATTAAAACTCACAGTTTGTAATCAAATAGTAATTCAAAAACTCGCCTTAATAACACAGATTCTGTAGATAATAACACAACAAATCTTTAAACCACTTTTGTGTAAAACTCTTCTCAAGAACACTTCCACCGGCCACACATACACTCTTTTCCTCTCAAAAGCTTTATGAAATAAAGATAAGATAATCCTTATCTCGTATTCTCCTTTTTATGTGCTCACTAAGGCGGTGAGTGTTTTTAATATTATAAATCTCTTTCTTAGGCGATGGTGGTTATATTATATTACAAAAATTTGACTTTGCTTCACCATGAAGATAACACATCTTCACATTAATAATAATTAAAATCCATGCATGCATCACATCACATACATCAAATATATATCATGTATCATTATATCACCTTTTCATATATATGCATTCCATTCACGCAATAACTAATTACTATGCCTGTCATCACGTAGTTTCAAATAACAATCACGTATTGGTTACCTCCACCCAGGTTGTCTGAAACCCGGTTATAACATTAATGGTCCTAGAATTTTTCAAATTTGAAAGGATATCATGAATCTAACTCAACAAGAAGACTTAGTTGCAGTGTATTTCACAAGGCTTAAATCGCTATGGAAAGAACTTGCTTATTTTCATCCTCATTGTTCCTTTGGAAAAGTGCAGTTATGGTGGTGTAAAGGATATCGAGAAATATCTTCAGATGAAGCATGTGAAAATTCTGATGGTCTTACACGAGTCTTTCTCCCAAATTCGAGGTTAGATATTGCTCATGGATCTGATTCCTTAAATTAATCGGGTGACAACAGTCAATGGCTTTCAATGTGAAACCCGGATATAAGAAGTGTTCCTCCAATTTCAATAATAATACTCCTAAGGGTAGAAATTTTAGATCTAATGGTAATGATCGACCTTTTGCACTCATTACAAAATACATGGACAACCCATTGTAATATTCGGTTTGTAAGATATAGATGATCGGGTTTCAAAAATTAAATAGCAATGGAAAGTGCAGAGGTAAAATATGGCAATTGATGTATATAGATGGATCAACAATGCAACATTTGTCACCTCCTTGTGACAAACATAAGTTTGGTCCAATAATTTGGATGTATTCTATGATGTGTATGGGAGGAGGTGTCTGCCCATGCACCACCTCAAACCCCCCTTTTTCTTTCTTCTTAATATATATAGTAAGAGATAGATTAATGGGGAATTTTTTTTACTAAATTTTTGTAGCGGAGCTTTAACAAATTGGTGATCAAAGGGAAGAAGATAGAAACATTTCTTGAAGTCTCAAACAAAGGTGAGTTTCTATGGCTTTGAAAAATTATGAGTCATTACCTTTTATATAGTAGCTACTTGGTTTTATGATTTTAGATATTGTATCAAGTGTCAAAATAACATTATATCAAGACTGGTATAAGACTTCATAGATCAAAGCTTCAGCCTATGAGGCCCTTCATCGACCAAAGTTTTATTCGATAAGGTCCCCTCATCACTCAATGTGTTAATCGGATTAACCCTCATCGTCTATGTGTTGTTCGAATTTGACTCTCACCATGCAAGTGTTGTCCGATAAGGACCCTCACCGCTCAAGTGCTGTCCGATAAGGACCTTAACCGATCAAGTGTTGTCCGATGAGACCCTTCACTGATAAAGTGTTGTCCGATGAGACCCATCACCGATCAAGGGTTTTCCGACGAGACCCCTCATCGGTCAAGGGTTGTTCGACGAGACCCCTCACCGATAAAGTATTGTCCAGATTAACCCTCATCGCTCATAGTACTGTTTGAGATGAATTGGTGGTGTAACCGCGATAGATGTTTGATAGTTATAACTAAAAATCAGGTTCGAATTGTATTAGAGTATTACAGTAGATTATATTTGCAGAAGGGAGATTCATTCACTAGACCTTTCGGTCTAACCCTCAATTGTTGTAATAATTTATTTTGCAGGTCATCAAACATCAAAGGATAAAGACAAAAGGAAGATATAATAGAATTACGGAAGAAAGTTTTGTTATGACGAAATTTTTTGTTAATCCATGTTTGTTGGTTTGTTATATGTAAATAAACTTGAAATGTTTGTAAATATTGGAACCTGATGTTTGTTAAAACATGAATTATGTTTGTTTGTACTGGTTAGTACATGGTGGGTTGTTTCACCATGGGGAGATGTTACAAACTCCATGGTTACCCAATTGAATATAAACTAAGGCAAAAAGTCAATAATGTATCAATTAATGGATATTATGCTAATCCTATTGAAGATTTAAACAATGTGATCAAAGGGTTTTCTTCATCTCATTGTCGACATCTGATGGCTACACTCTCGAACACATGAATTATGTGAACTTGGTTGAACAAGGTAGTATTGCATCACAAGACACTCAAGGTATTTATCTTTCCTTTTCCACAAAAGATATGATGTCACATGAATGAAATTGATTCAAGTGAATCAAATAACATATGTCGTGATATTTTCTGATTTCAAATGTATCAAGAAGGTATCTAGGTTTACGTTTTCTACCGAATTACAGCAGGCTACTTATTATAATGGTTGGGGATATACATATTTGTGATGGTTTATTGTTGAGAGATGTTTTATTTGTCCCTAAATTCTGATTAAATTTAATATCTTTTAGTGTATTGACGCCTGATCAAAGGTATATGGTTTTCTTTCATGATGATCATGCTTAAATTTATAAGATGGAAAACAGGAGGATGACTGGAAAGGCCAATAAAGTTGAAGGTTTATATGTTCTAGCTGTTGAAATATTGTCCAAGAAAAAATGTCGATAACAACATATCAAATTTCATTGGAACATGGCATAATAGATTCGGTCATCCCTAAACAAAAGGGTGGTAATCATTAAGTCTTTGTTGAATCTTCAAAATGTTCATGACAATAAAATGTCTTCAGTCTATCCATTAGCAAAACGTAAGAGAATTCTTTATGTTTATTTTAACAATAGATATGATGAACCTTTCATATTAACACATTTGACATTTGGGGGTTGCTTAACATTCCATAACTGTAAGGGTATCAATTCTTTACTACTCTAGTTGATGATTACAATTGGTTCATGTGGATATATCTTATCACATAGAAGCCTGATATATTGACTATTATTCCACAATTTAATACCATGGTGAATACTCAATTTGAGAAGAAAATAAAGATGTTTTGTACCAGCGATGCAAGGGAACTTGATGTTACTGAGTTTTTTTAAGGATAAAGAAATTATTCATCAATGCACCTGTGAAGCTCGTCCTCAACAAAACTCAGTGACCGAAAGGAAGCACCAACATCTACTCAATGTAGCTAGAGATATAATGTTTCAATCTAAGGGACCTCTTGAGTTCAGTGAAGTATTTCCCTTTCACGATCCTTAATCTAATAGACTATAACAAAATAGTTTTCCTAGATTCTATCATTCCAATGGTTATGAATGAGTCATTGGATGATTAGCCTCCAACTAATGTGTCATCTAACATTGAGCCTTCATCTAATGATAAATACATTCATGATTGGTCCTCAAACGTTCACTAATGATAATGAGCATCATGATAATATCAGGAGAACCACCCATGCTCATAATCACCCTTTATATTTAAAGCATCACTATTGCAATATGGCTAGTTGCAGTGATTCAAATAAAGATGTTAAATATCCAATAAATAACTATATGGGATACCACACTTTCTCCCTAAAATTTCAATCGTTCACCATGGTTGTTTGAACGAGTTTCAAGCCGAAAACACATTTGCATGTTGTCAAGCATAATGAGTAGGTCGCTACTCGCTACCATGAAAGCTGAACTTCAAGCCATGGAAGACAATATAACTTAGATTGTAGTTTCTTTGCCAGAAGGAAATAATGAACTTGGATGTTGGGGTTTATAAAACCAAGTATAGTGCTGATGGGAGTGTTGAGCAACACAAGGCCAGATTAGTTGCAAGGTATTCCATCAATAGGAAAGTTTGGATTATACTCATGGCTAAAATGGTAACTATCAAAACCTTATTAGCGACTACAAAGAATGAATCATGGGATCTCTTCCAACTGGATGTTAATAATGCCTTCTTAAATGGAAATTTGATTGAAGATATGTACATGAAGTTACCTCTTGGTTGTGAGGTTGATCCAAATTCTCTCAATCATTTGATGATGACCCTTTATACTTAGTGAAAATATACTTAGGTTTGGTATATTCAGTCTTAGCGATCCTCACTAAGTGTAATGTTTGGTATAAATAATGTGTTCTAAAATATAAGAGTGTTTATTTATGTGTATATATATATATATATGTGTGTATGTATGTATATGTATGTATGGAGGCGGAGGTGTGTGTGAGGTTGATTTATTTTTATTAAAAGGCTTTTGATTTGGGAAGTCGGTTGGAAAGGGGTACTGCCGTCATTTATCCATATTACTATATATAGTAATATGGGGTCTCCAAAGAAAGGTTTAACACTTTTGGCTGTTAAAGTCTTCTTAGATTTTTCATCCGGATATCGGCTAAAGAGGAAGGGGAATTCGAAACTAGGATTTCGGTTATTAAGGTGAGTGTATTCTGTTTTGAGTATAAATTATTGGTATTCAATTCATTGCTATTAGAACTGCCTTATTTTGAATCATATTAAATGTTGCACGGATTACTCCTTAAATCGGACAAAGTCTAACCGGATTTCATCTCAACCGGCTAAGAGTTGTCCGGATTCAACCTTAAACCGGACAAGAGGCATGCGGATTCTTCTTAAGCTGCTTGAGTATAAACCGAATTTCATTTAAACTGGCCAAGGGATGTCCGGATATGTCTAAATCGCTCAAGCCATTGTTGTCCGGATTCCAAGTCCGGTCGACTGTCCGGATTATCACATTTTTGGTTCTAAGTTTTTTGTCCAGATTCCGTATCCGGAAAATGATGACCGGATTTCCCTATTCGGCTGAATTTTGGCTAAGTTTTATTATCAAAGAGATGTAATGGCGGTGTAATCGCAAGAGAGATGTAATGGCGTTGTAACCGCGAGAGAGATGTAATGGCGGTGTAACCGCGTGAGAGATGTAATGGCGGTGTAACCACGAGAGAGAAATGTAATGGCGGTGTAACCGCGAGAGAGATGGCGGTGTAACCGCGAGGGAGATGTAATGGCGGTGTAACCGCGAGAGAAATGTAATGGCGGTGTAACCGCTAGAGTGATATAATGGCAGTGTAATAGCGAAAGAGATGAAATAGCAGTGTAACCGCGAGAGAGATGTAATAAATAATTATATCGGTATAGGTTTGATTCTAAAATAATAGTTTGGAATGTAAGTTATTGGTATGAGATTTGTACACTCACTAGACCTTTTGGTCTAATGCTCAGTTGTTGAACTAACCTGTTTTGCAGGTCATCGTACATCGCAGGACAAAGGAAAGGGAAAAGTTTAAATGATGAAAATTAGTTACTCATAAATGTATATTAGAAAGTTTTTGTTAGCCCATGTTTTGTAACAATATCACATTTTATGTGTTATATGTATAATCATGTGGATTATTTGTTTTTGGAAATTGTGGGTTGTTACAGTTGGTATCAGAGCCTTAGTTTAAGGGATCTCGGTATTTACGAAATACTTAGACTTAAACTAGAGGTGCAAAAGTTATGATAATAGGTTTCACTGGGTCTATGAACATGGGAATATGTTATAGCTGAACCTATTATGAGAAAGATAGATTATATATGGCTGATATAATCTGAGTTATGAATAGATTTGAGGATGAATGTGTTATTATGTTTTGATTATGAGAATAATCATGTGTGTGTTTAAATGTGACAGAAAAGTTATACACTGAGAAATGACAGATAATCTCAATCAATCAGAAAAGACCTCTACTGGTTATGGAAGAGGTAGGGCAAGAAGAAATGTGACTCAAGGGGAAGACCCGAAAAATGTAATGACAATAGAAACGCGAAGTCGCAGCAGGGGTCAAGGAAGAGGTAGAGTTACTAGACAAGAACAGGAATTGTCGGCCTAGAAAAGTTCAATGCCTGGCCGTGGTAGAGGAAGTGCAAGGGGTGGACACAATGTTCCAGACCCTAGATTTATTACTCAGGAAATGCTGGCAGTTGAATTAGGAAAATTTCAAGAGGGCTTGGTAAATTTGTTGGGACGTTCGGTTCCAAATCATCCAGAAATTTTAAGGGATCTTGAAGAGCAGGAAGAAGCCGAAGCTAGTACACTGGTAACTGGTACATCTGTACCTCTTACTTCGTCCTCAGTACAGAGAGAAGGATATATCAAGATGTTTCTTGCCTGTAAACCTCCCAAGTTTTCTGGTGAGCGTGATCCTGTTAAAGCTATGTGTTGGTTTAAAGAGATAGAGCTGAGTCTGCAAATCAGTAAAAGTGCAGAAGATGACAAAGTCATGTTTGTTGTATCTCATCTGAGATCAAGTGCTTTGTACTGGTGGGAAGTTCTGTCAAGTTCAGATCCGAACATTTTGAAGACCATGTTGTGGGAAGAATTTGTGGTTAAGTTTAAAATGCAGTATTGTCCTGAAGCTGCAGTACAAAAGTTAGAAGATGATTTCCTTCGTCTTGAGCAAGGAAACATGTCAGTCCGCTAGTATACAGAAGTTTTCATGGAACAATCTCGGTTTGCTGAAGCCTATATTATATCTGAAAACAGTAAGGTGAGAAAGTATATCTGGGGTTTGGAGTCGAATCTTCAGAAATATGTGATATCCAGGAATCCGACAACATTTCAGGCGGCAGTTGATGCTGCTGAAATACTGGAACAAGACATTAACCGGCAACCACAAGAAAAGGTTGGAGAGAAAAGAAAGGGGGAAGTTACAATGACCGATTTTCGTAGACCAAGGTTTATGGAAAATTTGAATCGACCCGTCTCAAGGTTTGCTGATAGGGCGTGTACCTGATGTCATAAAATACATCAGGGAAATTGCAATACAGAATCTCGAGTACGTTTTAAATGTCAAGAAACAAGACATATAGCTCGAGACTGTCAGATGACGCGAAGGTGTTTTACTTGTAATTCATCTCAACATGTAAATGCCAATTGTCCACAAGCGAAGGGACGAGGGTCTGGATTTGCTGGAGGTCGAGGATCTGGATATTCTGGGGGCCGAGGATCGGGTTATGTGCCAATAGGTCGTGGGTTAGTAGATAATCGTGTTAACCCAGGTGGTCGAAGAGAGATAAGACGTGGGGCTTCTGCAAGAGGAAGAGCCTTTCAGATGATGAGAGGCGAGGCGATAGAGCATCCTGAAGTGGTAACAGGTACATTCCTTGTTAATTCAGTATGTGCCAAAGTTTTATTTGACTCGGGTGCAAATCGTTCTTTTGTGTCACCATCATTTGTTAACTGCGCACATTTAGAATCTAAAGCATTGAGTAAGGATCTAATTGTGGAAACAGCAAATGATAGTGAATTTTTGATTAAGGAAAGAATAGATGATTGTTTCATAAGTATAGAAGGATGTGAAGTGCCTATACAATTATTTCCTTTGCCTTTAAGGGAATTTGATATAATAATAGGCATGGATTGGTTAGCTAAAAACCAAGCTAACATAGTCTGTGCTGAGAAGATAATCCATATACATTTACCAGAAAAGGAAAGGTTGTGATTTATGGGGATCGACGAGATCGTTACTCTAGCCTTATCTCAGTTTTAAAGGCTCGGAAATATGTACGGAAGGAATGTACTAGTTTTCTTGCCTATGCTATCGATGTCAAGAAAGAGAAAGAAAAGATGGAAGATATTCTAGTTGTGAGGGAATTTCCTGATGTATTTCCAGAAGATTTGATAAGTTTACCTCCAGATAGAACGATTGAATTCCAAATTGAATTACTTCCTGGAGCAGCACCCGTTGCACGTGCACCATATTGATTAGCTCCTTCTGAATTAAAGGAGTTAATGTCACAATTGAAGGAGTTGTTTTATCCGACCAAGTACTTCTCCATGGGGTGCGCCGGTTCTATTTGTAAAGAAGAAGGATGGATCAATGAGGATGTGCATTGATTACCGGGAGCTGAATAAACTAACAATCAAAAATAAGTATCCTCTCCCAAGAATTGATGATTTGTTTGATCAATTTGTTGGGCCTACTTATTTTTTGAAGATTGATTTACGGTCCGGTTATCATCAATTGAAGATTCGGAATGAAGATGTGTCGAAAACAGCATTCCGTACACGTTATGGTCATTATGAATTTCTGGTTATGCCATTTGGACTCACAAATGTGCCTGCAGCCTTTATGGACATGATGAATAGGGTGTATCRTCGCTATCTTGATAAATTTGTGATTGTCTTCATTGATGATATTCTGATATATTCTCAGTCGGAAGAAGATCATGCTCATCATTTGAGATTACTCTTGGAATTGCTGAAGCAAGAAAGGTTGTATGCTAAGATGTCAAAATATGAATTTTGGCTGCGAGAGGTTCAGTTTTTAGGGCATGTTATCTCAAAAGAAGGTATTAAAGTAGATCCACTCAAGATTGAAGCCATTGAAAGGTGGGGAGCCCCAAAGACTCCAACTGAAGTCAGAAGTTTTCTAGGATTGGCTGGATATTATCGTAAGTTTATACAAGATTTCTCTCGTATAGCTATCCCGTTAACAAAGTTGACAAAGAAAAATGTGAAATATGAATGGGATGAAGCACAAGCTCAGGCCTTTCAGATGTTAAAAGATAAGTTATGCAGTGCACCAATTCTATCTTTTCCAGATTGAATGGAAGATTTTGTGGTATATAGTGACGCATCAAAGATGGGTTTGGGTTGTGTATTGATGCAACGTGGAAAGGTAATATCTTATGCTTCCAGAGAGTTTAAATATCACGAAAGGCAGTATCCTACTCATGGTATGAAATTAGCGGCAGTAGTATTCGCTTTGAAAATATGGAGGCATTACCTATACGGGACGAAATGTCAAATTTTCACTAATCATAAGAGCTTACAACATCTGTTCCATCAGAAAGAACTGAATATGCATCAGAGACGATGGTTGGAATTGGTTAGTGATTATGATTGTGAAATTTTGTATCACCCAGGAAAAGCAAACGTAGTGGCCGATGCATTAAGCCGACAAGAGAAAAGTGGAACTATCAAAGCTATAGCTCTACGGGTTGAGTTGTTACCAAATATTCAGAAAGAGTTACGAGAGTTTCAACATGAGGCCATGAAGAAAGATATGATCAAACAGGAAAAATTGGGTGGATTAATATCAGGTCTGGTAAAAGATGACAGAGAATTTTGGATTTCATAACCAAATTGCCGAGAACATCAAAAGGTTATGATGCTATATGGGTGATAGTAGATCGGTTATCCATATCTGCACACTTCTTACCTATAAAAGAATCTTATCCAATAGAGAAATTGGCAAAATTATACATTGATGAGGTAGTGACACGTCATGGTATTCCTCTATCAATTGTTTCGGATAGAGATAGTCGATTCACTTCTATGTTTTGGAAGAGCTTCCAAAGAGAAATGGGTTCGCAAATTAAGCTAAGTACAGCTTATCACCCTCAAATAGATGGACAAAATGAACGAACTATCCAAACATTAGAAGATATGCTAAGAGCATGTGTCTTTGATTTCGGAGGATCATGGGATAGTCATTTGGCTCTGGTAGAATTTGCGTATAACAATAGCTACCATTCGAGTGTTCAGGCAGCACCTTTCGAAGTTCTGTATGAACACAAATGTCGAACTCCTTTGTGATGGAATGAAATAGGTGAAAAACAGTTAGATGGGCCTGAGTTAGTTCAACAAACTGTAGATAAAATTGGAGTAATACGGGAACGGATGAAAGCGGCACAGGATAGACAAAGAAGTTACGCAGATAAACGTCGGAAGCCGATTGAGTTTCAAGTGGGTGATGGAGTGATGTTAAAAGTATCACCTTGGAAATGAATTGTATGTTTTGGAAAAAGAGGGAAGTTAAGTCCAAGATATGTTTGACCATTCCCCATTATTGGAAGAGTTGGGGAAATGGCGTACAAGTTAGAACTTCCTTTAAAGTTAAGCGGAATCCATGACACGTTTCATGTGTCAAATTTAAGGAAGTGTCTAATAAGTCCGGATGTGGCAGTACCGTTACCTGATATTAAGATGGATGAAAGATTGTGCTTTGAAGAAACCCCTGAACAAATTACTGACTTCAAAGTAAAGAAGTTGCGAAATAAAGAGGTTGGGTTAGTGAAGGTTCAGTGGCGTTATCACAAATTACCAGACACCACCTGGGAATCGGAGTCTGAAATGCGAATGAAATATCCCTACGTGTTTGCTTAAATGGAATTCCGGGACGGAATTCTTTTAAAGAGAGAATTGTTGTAATGTTTGGTATAAATAATATGTTCTAAAATATAAGAGTGTTTATATATGTATATATATATATATGGAGCTGGAGGTGTGTGTGTGAGGTTGATTTATTTTTATTAAAAGGCTTTTGATTTGGGAAGTCGGTTGGAAATGGGTACTGCCGTCATTTTATCCATATTACTATATATAGTAATATGGGGTCTCCAAAGAAAGGTTTTACACTTTTGGCTGTTAAAGTCTTCTTAGATTTTTCATCCGGATATCGGCTAAAGAAGAAGGGGAATTCAAAACTAGGATTTCGGTTATTAAAGTGAGTGTATTCTGTTTTGAGTATAAATTATTAGTATTCAATTCATTGCTATTAGAACTGCCTTATTTTGAATCATATTAAATGTTGGACGGATTACTCCTTAAATCAGACAAAGTCTAACCGGATATCATCTAAACTGGCTAAGAGTTGTCCGGATTCAACCTTAAACCGGACAAGAGGCATGCGGATTCTTCTTAAACCGCTTAAGTATCAACCGGATTTCATTTAAACCGGCCAAGGGATGTACGGATATGTCTATATCACTCAAGTCTTTGTTGTCCGGATTCCAAGTCGGTTGATTGTCCGGATTATCACATTTTTGGTTCTAAGTTTTTTGTCCGAATTCCATATCCGGACAATAATGACCGGATTTCCCTATCCGGCTGAATTTTGGTTAAGTTTTATTATCAAAGAGATGTAATAGTGGTGTAACCGTGAGAGAGATGTAATAGCGGTGTAACCGCGTGAGAGATGTAATGGCGGTGTAACCGCGTGAGAGATGTAATGGCGATGTAATTGCGAGAGAGAAATGTAATAACGGTGTAACCGCAAGAGAGAAATGTAATGGCGGTGTAATCGCGAGAGAGATGGCGATGTAACCGCGAGAGAGATGTAATGGTGGTGTAACCGCGAGAGAAATGTAATGGAGGTGTAACCGCGAGAGTGATATAATGGCGGTGTAACCGCGARAGAGATGAAATAGCAGTGTAACCGCGAGAGAGATGTAATAAATAATTATATCGGTACAGGTTTGATTCTAAACTAATAGTTTGGAATGTAAGTTATTGGTATGAGATTTGTACACTCACTAGACCTTTTGGTCTAATACTTAGTTGTTGGACTAACCTATTTTGCAGGTCATCAGACATCGCAGGACAAAGGAAAGGGAAAAGTTTAAACGATGAAAGTTAGTTGCTCATAAATGTATATTAGAAAGTTTTTGTAAGTCCATGTTTTGTAACAATATCACATTTTATGTGTTATATGTATAATCATGTGGATTATTTGTTTGTGGAAATTGTGGGTTGTTACACTTAGTTTATTCAGTGATCACATAAATAAGTGTGTAGTAATCATTGAACCTGAGTATTCCTGAAAGACAAAACTCACACCAAATAAACCTTCAACGATGTCAAAAAAGTAGCTGAAGATAGAGACATGACAATTCGTGATCTGAATTGGATTCAGTGATAAAAATAAGGTCTAAATTAGAGTGTGAAATCTGACCAAGACTCGGCGAATATTGAAGAATCTTCAACATGAATTAGTATTAGCGATCAAATGAATCTTGCTCTACAAGATTAGTTTTTGTCTTATATATGCACAAAAGGACAACCTCCATACCTTACACAGAAAGGTACATGTACAAGTTACTTTATTGTCTATAAATGTGCTTAACAACTTTGTAAAGTCAACTGTTCATATGAGACCAAAAGCCTACGTATCTTAAGACAAAAGACAAGCTCTCTGATAGATACTTGCCACATGGATTGTATGATCCAACTTGCATTAAAAGCAACGGGTATATATAGCTAAGAAGAACCTTCACCTTAGTTAACCATCTCTCATACTTCTATCCTTAGAAGGCTTCTTCTTCCTCCAACTTCTCTTATTTCTTGTTTTTATCTTCTTTGTACATCTACTTAGTGATTCTCAAATTCTTCAGATTAAGTTTTTAACCTTATCTTATTCCACAATAATTTGTAAATTCTATTTTTGATTACTCAATATCAATAATAAAAAAAATTAAAAAGAAAAACTTGTGTGTTTATCAAACCCTCCTATAAATTGTTGTATAATCCTTTTGGGACCAACAACTGGTATCAGAGCCGCATTTATCCTTTCTTTATTAATAATACTCTACTTGCTATTTATTTTAAATGTCTTTGCAAAACACGAACACCAACTATCATAATAATGGTTCTCTTGCCAAATCTCCCAGATTTAGCAGGGACAAGTTCAGTCTTGGAAAAATCGGATGTCTCTATTTCTAGAAGGTGTGGATCCTGAGATTCTTTACTATGTTGAAAATGGATTGTATGTTTCGTTTGCAATATCACCAGCGGTTCCTACCATTGCTACCACTGTTGCCATCCTCGAAAGGCAGATTCCAAAGCTCCATCACCAATGGCGTGATAAATACAAAAAGAACATGGACATTGATACAAAAGCTAGTCATGTCACTTCTAGATGAGGTATATCACTCTGTCATGAAGCTTAAGCCCTCTAAATCCATGTGAGACACACTGCATGTTCAATAAAGGTACCACTGAGGTACAAGAAACTAGAAAGATAAATTTAGTGCGACAATATGAAAGTTTCATATGTGGCAAAAACAAATCTTTGTCTGAGGTACATGAACGTTTTAATTGCCTACTCATTGACCTCAGGACTATTGGACGAGAATATTCCAACTCTGACACTCTGACGAAATTCTTATAATCTCTGCCAGAATCTTGGGACTGTTATACCATGTGTCTCAAGATGTCTAAAGACATATCAAGTCTTTCTCTGAGTACTCTCTATGGGATTATGCTCAATCATGAGAAATCTCATCAACTAAAGATGAATCTCATCAGAGATTCAAAAGAGTCAAAAAGATCACTTGTTACTTTATTCTTTGATAGTCCTTCAACGACCACCCCCACTCTCACTATCACTAAGTTAGATTGTAACACCCCAACTTCCACATTGCATATAACATATAATTCATTCAGAGAATACATGTTTAATCCCACAAAGGTCCAAAGTGCAAGAACTATATTACAAAATATACAACCTAAAATTTCCAAAATACATGCTCTTGTACTATAAATCATCTAATTTCCAAAATGCATCCATTGATCTTCATATAGCCAGGAATATAGGGAAACTAATCACATTTTCCCTTTTCCCTTACTTTCATTATACTCTAAACACAAAATGAGGGTTAGACCTGAAGGTCTAGTGAGATCCCTTTTTTCATGTAATTGTAGGGTAAAAATCACCAAAACATTATTCAAATAAGTCATTTCACATATTGAAGTATAAATCCACATTCTGTTTGTGTCCATCGGATCTCTAGTTCCAAGGACCAGACTTAGAAAATATTTTGGCAAGCAATAGGACCAGAGCTCCTTTGGTTCCTCTACCAGTGCTCCTTTGGTTCCTCTACCAGAGCTCCTTTGGTTCCTCTACCAGAGCTCCTTTGGTTCCTCTACCAGAGCTCCTTTGGTTCCTCTACCAGAGCTTTTGGTTAAGCCAACCAGAGCTTTTCACTCAAGTAAAATCCTCTTAAACGTTCATAGACAACATCATAGATAGTAAAATAGTTTTCCCCAAGTATAAAACACATTTTAAAAAGATCTTGTATGACCAGAGCTCTGGTTCTACTAGCCAGAGCTTCTGGCTCAAAATGCAAGACCAACCAGAGCCCCTTTGGTCTATCTTTATTTGTGTAAAAGTTTTTAAGTTAAATAGTACGAAATCTTTTGAACATCCTTTAAAATATGATTTTGACACAGAGCTCCTATCTAATAGATGCAGAGCCTCTGGCTTAAAATAAAACTTTAGTAAAAGACTTGTATAAATCTCAAATCATCATCCAAAACCCTCTGGTTCTACTATGAGGACCAATTAAAGCCCCTCTGGTTCCTTTCAAGGAACAACCAAAGCCTCTCTGGTTCCTCATAAATCAAACACTTGTTCCAAAACAGAGTTTATCCAAAACCATAGGCCATAGACCAAGTTTTCCTCTTCTCAATAACATCAATACTACTATTTCTAATAAGAGCAACATCTCTGAATCCTCAAATCACAAAGAAGTAAGAAATCAAATCTATTGCAATATTAAGAGACATAATAGCAAGAGCTATAAATATTACACATACAAATGTCACCCTTATATCCAAAGGGACACCTCTCCATGATATGTCACCCTTATAACTGAAGATACACCTCTCATTGATATGCCACCCTTATTTCCTCATCAAAATCTATGGATTAGTTCCAAATGAAGACATACCGAAGTCACAACCGTATTGATGAAACAACCTTCATAGTTTTAGCCACAAAATCTATAGATTAATTCCAAACGAAGACAGACCGAAGTCACAACTGTCTTGAAGGAATATCATCTATAGGTTTTAACCAAAAATAGTTTCAAAACAGATTCATCTTCAAAACTTTGATACTCAAGAACCACTAGTTTTTCAATATGTTTTTCCAAACTCAAAACCTCCTTTAAATCCTTACAAACAGGATATCATTCACCACTGTTTTAAAGAAATAAAACCTTCTTTATTTTCCAAAATAGTTCACACAACCAGATTATAAAACATCATCCTAAACTGCTTATAAAACATTTTTACCATTCTTCTTCCAAAATCCAATCATCAAAATCCAAGCAAATCAAATAACATTTTTAAAGATGTTTTAGTAACAAAACTCACCTTATAAGTACAGATAGTWGATTCAAACAACAACTTCAAATGAATACAGATTCTTTGAATCGCTTTTGCAAGATTTCTTTTCAAGAACAATCTTTACCGTCACACTCACACTTTTTCTCTCTAATTTTTTTCCCAAAAGTAAGATAAGATAAGATCTTATCTTTTACCTCCTTTTTATACTTCTTAATAGAGGCGGAGAGTTTGTATGAATATAAAACTCATTTGGGCGGTGGATCTTATTATTTTAAAACCCCTTTCTTAACCATGAAGATATCTTATCTTCTTATTTTTAATAATAATCCATATATGCCTTACATCCTACATGTGCACATATATCATATTCTCAAGTATGCATAGTAACATATTTTCGCACATAAGCACATGAGCCATGCATTTATTTAAATAACATTCATGCCAACACGTATTTCACAAAATAATCACATAAAGGTTACCTCGATCCAGGTTGTCTGAAACTCGGTCATCACATAGATCCATCTAACTCTGAGGACTTGACAGACACTGATATTTCAAAGTTTGATGAGTCACTGACTTTTGTTACAAAATCATTTAGAAGATTTGCTAGAAAAAGTAACTTTCATACAACTCTAACACTGACCATCGCTGGCAAGCCAAAATCAACCCCATTTGATAAGGCTTCAGCGATTTGTTTTAACTGTGAACTCATAGGATACTTCGCAAGTGAGTGTAGGTCTAAGAAAGCTACGAAGCCATCTTCATTCTTATCCTTCTTCAAATCAAAAGATAATAAGTATCTGAAGTTGAAGGAGAAGTACACGAAGATGAAGAAATACTAGCGTAAAGGCAAGGGTCTTATCGCTAAAGAACATGACTAGGCTAATTCATCCGATAAATTCTCCTCAGATAAGGAAGATACAACCTACCCTCTGTCTTACAGCCACCATCCAAGACGTCAAATACGAACCATCTGAGACCTTGTCTTCAAATGATTCTTCAACCTCTACTCAATTATCAATCTGAATGATCTTTCTATCTCTGACACTGATAGTCTCTCAGCACTTTATATGTTGATTATGGACCTTTACAATGTACTTAATGGCAAAACCAAAGCTGAGATGTTAAATCTTGATCTACAAGAACAACTTGAAAAATGTCATTCAAAGATCAAAGTTCTTACTAAGATTGAAGAAAATCTTAAGGATTAAGTTACTGTAAACCAAACAATCAGCATCGAACGCGAGCGAGCTATCACTGGGCGTGAACAAACTATTGCTAAAGTCAAAGCTAAAAAGGCTACCATTGAAGGATGGTGTAAAGCATCTATTAAGGCTAATGAGATCATAAGCGCTCATATATCAGCTAAGGTTAAAAGTGGTCTTGAATATTCTTTAGACCAGGAAAAACATGTCAGTGACAGACCCATGCTAAAATTTGAAACTTTTTTCTCCTCTATCCCTGACACTTCTTCCACTCAATGTCCCTCCACATCTGAGTCTAAGCCTATCCTTGAGGAACCTCCTAAGAGTTCAAAATGTTTAGACAAGGGTAATCAATTGCTAACGTTCCTCAAAAGACCAAGAAAAACCAAAAGCTGAAGAAGACTTCTACTAAACCTTCAGCTGGTCAACCATCAACTTCTAGTAGAAAGATCCCTGGATCCGTTTAGAGATCAACCCTAAAGCTGATAGTTGATCTTACTCCTAAGAAAATAGAGAAACTTGTCGTTCCTCTAGAACTTGGGAAAAAAGTATTCATGGACCTGGTTCTAAACATCTTAAGCTTTCTAACTCTTATGTTTTTGGCCCTAAAGCTTCTTTTAGCTATAGGAAGTGTTATCACTGTGGTGAAACTACTCACATTGTTAGTAAGTGCCTAATAACTACTAAAGCTGAGAAATCAGCTAGAGTAAAGAAAAGTACCAAAGCTGAAAAACCAGCTAAGGTGAAAACCACAAAAGTTAGTAAGCTAACTAAAGTGAAGAAAATCACTAAAGCTGAGTCATCAGATTCAATTTTGAAATTTGAAACCTCCATGACCACTAACTCAGCTAGACCTACTGTGAAATAGGTACCAAAGCAAAATTATTTTCTTCATATTGCAGGAAGTCAAAGGTATCTGGTATCTTGATAGTGGATGCTCAAGTCACATAACTAGTACTAAGTCCCTGCTATCTGAGTACAAGAAAGAAAAAGGTCCCTCAGTGACCTTTGTGGTATTGACCAATGAGTAACCAAGTTTAAACAAGTTGCTTACATTGAAGAACTAAAGCACACTATTCTCAGCATCAGTCAACTATGTGATAAAGAATTCATAGTGAAGTTATCAAAAAGGATATGTACAACCACCGACAAGGATGATAAACTTGCACTAGCTAGTACTCTTATGGAAAATGTCCACGTTATCAACATATACTCCCCACTCACTGAGAAATTTTCTTTCTCTCTAAAGCCTCCTGAGATGGCAACTGGCTATGGCATAAAAGGCTCTCTCACCAACTTCAAGACTCTGAATGACTTGTCAAGAAAAAAACTAGTCACCAGGCTTCATCAACACTTATTTGCGAAGGAATAGCTTTGTTCAGCGTGTGAGAAAGGAAAGCAAAAAAAAGTCTAGCTTCAAAGCAAAATAGGTCTCTTAAGTGTCCACGCCCCTCCAACTACTTCATATGGACTTGTTTGTCCTGTCAACATTCAATCCATTGTTGGAAAAAAGTACACATTTTTCATTGTTGATGAATTCTTTAGGTATACATGGGTGTCCTTTCTTTGATCCAATATTGATACCCTTGAAGAAATCATTTCCTTTGTAAGGAAAATGGAAGTACTGAACAACCTCACAGTTTGCTCAATTAGAAGTTATCATAATATTGAATTCAAAAATAGTACTATGGAAGACTTATTTGAGAACAAGGAAATCTCTCATAATTTCTCAGTTGTGGGAACTCAGTAGAATAGTGTCGCTGAAAGAAGAAATCGAACAATCATTGAAGTTGCTCGATCTATGCTCTACGAATATCATCTTCCTACTCAATTCTGGGTTGAAGCTGTCAACACTGCATGCTTCACTCAAAACCAATCGCTGATAGTCAAGCGATTCAATAAGACAACTCATGAAATTTTCCATGGAAGAAAACCCACTCTCAGCTTTCTTCACAATTGAATTCGTTTTGATTAGTGTGCAAATAGTTGCTAAACGTGCTTCTGTGTTAGACGATTACTCATGTGTTAAGGGGGAGAGATTGATTGTAATGGAATTATCTTTTCATGAAGGGGAAATTTGTTTGGAAAATATCTATTTTTAAGGGGGGGGGAATTTAATGGTTTGAATAAGAGAATTTCGTTTTGTGTAAAGGAGGAAATTAACTGAAGTTGCTTGAGAAAATCCGATTCATTTGTAATAGGGGTTATATTTGAAGAAATTTTTGTTTAATGATTTGTATTGTTCATAGGTGGAGAAATTTCAAGTCTTTGATTGTTCATGATGTTCAGGATTCTCCTACTCATCATGAGAGGGATAAATAATACCAAAGACATATCAAAGACAAGAAAATAAGAGGAAGACATGATATAAAGATATGAAAAGAGTATGTCGATGTTACAGGGAAGAAACAATGTTCGGCTACGGAACTGGAACCTCCTTGGAACCGCCGGTTCCGGAACCGGAACCGATATGAGTGGTTCTGGTTCCGGTTCCTAAATTAGGAATCGATTGAGAATGGTTTCGGTTCCGGTTCTCAATTTTTCGGAACCGTTACCCGCCGGRTACCCGGTATTTTTCAATAAAAAAATTATTATTATTTTTTAATACCAAATTTATCTTAGGTTTACATCTTGAAAGCACGCCGTCATCTTCATTCTTCATCTAAATTCTTCATATAAAATGATTCGTATTTTTTCAAATTGTGTGTTCACTTGGATTCATAGTATGTAATCGTTAAACTTTGAACATTTACCATTATAGTATCTAATCGTTAAACTTTGAACATTATCTGTTAGTCTATTATGGTTTGTAATCGAAACAATATTTGTGACCATTATTCTGTATAATTTGTATTCTTGCTTATTTATTTAGTGTTTTGGCAATGTTTTATTTTTTATTTCTAAATAACAAAATTTTAATATTTTAGGAAGCGGGTACCCAGAACCGGAACCGGTTCCCGGGGGTTCCGGTTCCTGGCTCCAAAATTTTAAGAATCGCTCTAACCGGTTCCGGTTCCGGTTCCAATATCTCAAAAACCGTCGGTTCCAGTTCCGGTTTCGGTCAAAAAGGGCGGGTACCCGCCTATGCTCACCCCTAGTTAAGTCCACGATATATATCAGACCTTTTGTGAGTAATGATCGGATGGTTACAGTGAAATTTGGTTCTTGGGTTAAACTTTTTTCATTTTTCAAGATCACAGGTGAGTTTCTTCTTTGTTATATTCAAATTCAAAAAAAAAATTCTTGGGTTTTTGATGATATATTTATGGGTTTTTCATTCAAAGAGTATGTGATATTTTGGGATACTTTTAGTTTCAGTTGACCGGTTAAAACATCTAATGAATAGAGTGGTATTTACAGTACCTTTTATGTGTCTAAACTGAGAAAGTATTTGGTTGATATTGAAAATGCAATATCTTTATTCGGGGTCCAAATAGGTGAGAAACTAAATTTTGTTGAGGAATCAGAAACTATTATTGTTTACAAAGTCAAAGGATTGTTGTAATGGTTGATAAATACAGAAATTGGTTTGGTAAAGGTTCAACGGTGCCATCATAAAGGTCAAGAGGCAACCCGGGAACTAGAAAGCAAAAATGATATTTATGTATCTTGGTTTGTTCACATGATTGAATTCTAGGACAAAATTTCGTTAAAGGGGAGATGTGGTAATACCTTGGTTTATTTATTTATGAAAATTTGAAAATAGAGGGGCTTACTATGCTATTTTCATATAGATGAGGATTCGAGTAGTTTTTTGGTGGTATAAAAACAACCACCACCGCCTCTTTATGTTGGATAAGAGTTTACTTCAAATCCATTTTGTATATGTGTTTGTGGAGGGTGAGTTTAGCAGATGGAGAGAGAAGATCAAGGGTTTTGGAATTGTTTTCTTCTATATCTCAAGGTATCATCCTCTATTTTATTCTCTTTTATGTTGTTTAGTTGCAGGTATCTTTCATGAAAATCTTTCCCTTTGATTTGAGGTTTTTAAAAGTTTTGTTACAAATTCATGGTAGAAGAATTTTGTTGGTATAGCTTGTGTTTAGGGTTTATTCTAAAATTTTAAAGGAAAGAAATCTTCTTTATGAGTGATTCTAGACCTGAAGTTTAAATTATGTGTTGATTCAAATTCTCTTAGTGATTTGATGATGACCCTCCATACTTAGTGAAATATGTTTGTTCTACTTCTGTTCGGTTCAACGATCATCTCTGAGTCTGTTCAGTGATTGCTAAACATATATTGTGAACTTTTCAAAGAACAAGTATTCTTCAAAGACAAAACTCACACCAAAGGAACCTTCAGTGATGTCAAAGAAGTAATTGAAGATAGATACATAACAATTGACATGAAGTGGATACAGTGATAACAAGAATGTCTAAATCGAAGTGTGAAATATAACCAAGACTCAACGAACATTGAAGAATATTTAGAGATGAATTAGTGTTARCGATCAAATGAATCTTGCTTTAGAAGATTTGCTTTTGTCTTGTCCTCTTGCACAAAAAGGACAACTCTATACCTCACACAGAAAAGTATACGTATGGAGTTACTTTATTGTCTCCAAACTTGCTTACCAACTTTGTGAAAGATAATTGTTCATATGCGGCCAAAATCCTGCATATCTAAAGACAAATGACAAGCTCTCCACTAGAAGTTTGCCCCGTGCCTTGTACCCTCTGACTCACACTAAATGCAAGGCGTATAAATCGCTGAGAAGACTCATATTCTCAGCAAGCACCTTCTTATCCTTCTAACTCTCTTCTTTTTTGTTCTTATCTCCTTATGTGCAAACTGTGTGTTTCTTAGATTGTTTAGATTAGGTCTTAATCTTATCTTCTTCCGCAACAATCTTTAAGTTCTATATTGATCTTCTTTTTATCAATAAACGAATTTAAAAAGTCAAAATTATATGTTTGTATTCATCCTTCCCCTCCCCCCCCCCCCCTTCTACAAACTGTTACCTTCAAAACTCTTGTGAATCCGTTTGAGACCAATGTTATGGTTCTAAAATGTGTGCAAGTAATTTTGGAGTTCTTTTCGATTTGGTTGTTTAAAAGTGTTGGTATATTAAATTTGTTTGGGAGATATTTTTTTATGTGTGGTTTTGAGTTTATTATAAATTTCTGGAAGTTGTAGGTTTAAAAACAGGGGAGAAGATGACATAGAGGTCCGCACGACTTCGCCAGCGACCAAAGTCGCATGGCAAGTCGTGCAAGTCTCTATGGTCCATTTTCTTGTTTTTCCTGGTGCTGTTCTGGGGTCTTTTGGTGTATCGCTTAGGTCCTTAGAGATTTTTTTAGAGTTATGGTGAAGTTTAATTACTTGAATTGTGATCCATGCTTACCTGATTCAGATTCAAGTATTCGGTTTGGATCATTCGTTTCTATTAAAGTTTAAATTCCTCGTATATTGTTATTGAGGTGATTTTTCCTTTAACCATTTTTGAACTGAAATACATATTTTATTAAATATTTATTACTTTAATATTATAATAGATTAGTATGTTTGGATTATTACCTTTAACTGTGATATAATATTTGTTATATGTTGTTGAAAATTAACACATGTAGAAAGGACTGATTCTTGGGTTTAGGAACTTGGACAACAGGAGTTCGTGTACGTAAGGACTGTCATGGTCCGCAAAATGATATATATATATATATAGAG
>NW_020200827.1:58638-60360 GCF_001531365.2 Cynara cardunculus var. scolymus
TATATATATATATATATATATATATATATATATATATATATATATATATATATATATGTTGCCTACAAATATGTTTCTTTTGGTGGGACACTGTCGATATAGGTTGCAGTCTTATTAGGGTGTGCGTTTTTTTGACTGGCGACTGTTGTGACTAGTTCTCGGGAGGGATGCAGCGCTTGTGGGCCTACTTTATGACTAAGGGGTTGTTTACCAAAAAAAWTTTATCAAGTCCTGTATAGATAAATTTGTCTGTCAGGATAAATTTGTTTGTCCAGATAAATGGGTAGTGTTGTTTAATTTTTTTAATCTGACCAAACAGTCTGAATAACATAAATAACCGATTTACCCCCCAATATTAATTATTTGAACATCAAAACAAAAAATAATAAAGAGGCCGAAGATGAGGTGTCTCATATGGGAAGGAGGCGGTGCTTTGAATAAGGTGTAGGGGTGTCATTTTTGTGACTGAATGTGGACAACACACCATTTTTATCTGTGCGATTAAGTCATGTTTTGTGCGAATAAGCCGTAAGTAAACAACCCAAATGAACTGTGCGAATAAGTCAGATAGACCAATAAGCCTAATTAAGCCACAAGTAAACAACCTCTAACAGGTTTAAATGTTTCCAACTAATAGGAATATGCCATGTGYTGGCTATATGTTTACATATTTGAAATGTTTTACTATGAATTGTTTTATTGGGAATATTGCATTGACGGGGATTTTCATACTAGACCGTATGATCTAACCTTTATTTTGTTATAAAAATATGCATTTTAAGGCCGCAACATTTAGAAGGTAAAGGAAAAGTTTGTGGCGATTTTAATTGCATTTTCATGTGTGAAGCTTGTCGATGAATTTTATGAAGTCTACTTTTGATCTTCTTGTTATAAGGTTATTTTTTTTTTTTTTGGTATGAAGATATTGTTAGAAATAATTTTGTAGTAGACTTTAGGCAGTTGTATCGTTCCAAACTTCGATGTGTATCCCCTAATGTGGTTATTTGTTTAAATTATGTGTTATTTTTTATAGGGTAATGCGGGTCGTTACACAACTATAGATATTGAGTTGCCAAATGGTAGAGATGGAAAATGATGGAAATCTCCAGTAATGTAGGTCCAACTGAATCGAAGCTCGATAATCAGTGAGAACTCCTTTGGTCTGAATCGCACCTCGTGATGTCCGATGAAGAACCACACCCCATCATTTGGGTCTCCTAAGATAAGATATGGGTCTTCACGTCAGATGGACCAACAATAGGTCTTCATATTGATGAGATATCCGGTCATCGACCAAAACATGTGGCTATAAATAGGGCCAACCTCATATTCAAGACGATGGAGCAACAAGTACACGACACAGCATCAAGCCCCACTGTACCAAGTTAGATTTCGTTCATTTACAGTCTCGTTTTTCATTGATTCATGTTTGATGGTTCATATATAGAATCTTACAATTGGTATCAGAGCAATGAATCCACCAAAATGAATCAATATTCATAAAATCATAACAGTACCTGATTGATTTCAACAAAACGAAATATATAAACATGATCCTGTGTTCARGAATCATCCAAATATCACCACAGTGATTGAAGATGAAATTCGATCCAAGTACTATCAAATTGGTCATGGACGAAATCAAATACAAGCAATTCAATTAGATTAARAAAGMGGAATTGAATTGCGTTAATCAAATACTGCCACAGCAGTCTGATTAAC
>NW_020200827.1:60875-63658 GCF_001531365.2 Cynara cardunculus var. scolymus
AAATGCATGACTAATGCAGTTAAGGGAGGGATACCTGATTCTGATCTTGCTAAGGTCTACTATGCATCAATTGCTGATAAATACAAAGTATCAGACAAGGCTGAGACCGGATACCTGATGAATAAACTCATTAGGATGAATTTCAATGGACAAGGAAGCATCAGGGAATACATTTTGCAGGGAATTGACACTTCCTGCAAACTTAAAGAGATGAAGGTTGAAATAGACAACTCTTTCCTTGTGCACTTGATATTGAATTCATTACCTGATCAATATAGTCATMTAAGAAGTCTGTATAATACACAAAAAGAAAAATGGACTTTAGATGAACTGATATCCATATGTGTTCAAGAAGAATCTGAAATTAAAAATAAAGGAAAAGCARTGCTGATTAACCACATGGGAAAGACAAAGAATAAGAAATTTCCCAAGTTTTATAAAGGGAATTCTTCAAAACATTYTGTCAAGACTAACAAGAATAAGGGAAAATTCTCAAAGAACAATAAGGAATTGAAATGTTTTTTCTGCAAAAGAGCTGGACATTTCAAAAAGGATTGTGAAGGATTCAAAGAATGGTTGAACAAGAAAGGTAATCTTGATCATTTGTTTTCTTTAGAACCCATTGACAATAAATGTATCAATTCATGGTGGTTTGATACTGCTTCACCAATACATATTGTAAATTCATTTCAGGGATTATCAAGGATAACAATCCCAAGACTAAATGAATCAAGGATATGCACAGCTAATGGACAAGCTTTGAAGGTGGAAGCTGTGGGGGAATGTAGGCTTCTATTTAAAGACAAYTATATTCTTAATTTAAGTAATGTATATTGTATTCCTAAAATAAAGAGAAACTTGATGTCAGGTTCTCAAATTGTACAGGAAAATAACATTAGCTTTTATGCAAATAAAGACTATATGTTATTCTATATAGATAATTTTTGTTTTGGGAATGCATCCTTAGTAGATGGTTATTGGCATTGAAACTGTGTGAATAAATCCAATAACAAGGGCTTCAAAAGGCAAATATGTTCCATAAATCAAGTGACAGGTGTTAAGAAGAAAATTAAACAGAACACCTCATCCTTTTTATGGCATAAGAGACTTGGACATATTTCCAAATTTAGAATGAAAGAATTAGTCAGACAAAATATTCTACCAGAATTAGATTTTGACGATTTTGAGACATGTGTAGATTGTCTCAAAGGAAAAATGACTAATACAAGAAACTTTCATTCTAAAAGAAGTCAGTGCATACTTGAACTAATACACACAGATGTGTGTGGACCATTCCCYATTGAAACAATATGTGGAAATAAGTATTTTRTCACATTCATAGATGACTTCTCAAGGTTTTGTCATATATACCTCATAGCTGAAAAATCACAAGTATTGGAATATTTCATACAGTTCAAGACAGAGGTAGAAAGACAAACTGAAAGAATCATTAAGATAGTAAGATCAGACAKAGGAGGAGAGTATTTTGGTAAATACTCTGAAAAGGGACAACATAAAGGTCCTTTTGCAATTTATCTAGAAAAATGTGGAATCAAAGCTGAATATACCACACCYTATACCCCGACTCAGAATGGAGTTTCAGAAAGGAAGAATAGGACCCTAATGAACATGGTTAGGAGTATGTTTGCAAGATCAAGCCTGCCAAAGTTCTTATGGGGAGAAGCAYTGAAGACTGCCAATTATATATGCAATAGATCACCATCTAAGGCTATAAAAGGTACACCTTTTGAACTTTGGAATAGTTACAAACCTAGCCTTAATCATTTGCATGTATGGGGTTGTAAAGCTGAAATTAGGGAGTACCATGTAGATAAGTTAAGTAAACTAGATCCAAGATCCTTGTCAGCATACTTTATTGGATATTCTGAAAAGTCAAAAGGATATAAATTCTTCAATCCTGGGAGAGGTCAAAGAATTTTTTAAACCAATAAAGCAGTATTTCTTGATGAAATGTTTAATCAAGATGATGATCTAGCAACTTCCTCTCAAAATATAGATAATAAGATTGATTGGTTAGAATGCCTTAATGACAATCCAACCTTAGTAACTGGGACTGATAATACATTTATTCAATCCCTACCAATAATTGAACCTGCTATTAGTGAGAATGTGATTGAAGGTTTAGAACAAATAGTTGAAGACTCCCAACTAGAACCAATATTAGATCACTCACATGAACCAGAACCAATGTTAGACCAATCACATGATTCAACCCATGAACAAGCACAAGTAGTGGAACCACTTAGGAGATCCATAAGGCAAAGGAGACCTGCAATATCAAATGACTACCATGTGTACTCAACTGAGATAGAATTWGACTTGGGTGAAGATGAAGACCCAAGGAGTTATAAAGAGGCCATGGAGTCTGAGAATAAGGAGAAGTGGTTAAAAGCCATGGAAGATGAATTGATAARCATGTTAAACAATAAAGTTTGGGATCTGGTTGAAAAATCAGACTCTATAAAACCAATAGGATCCAAATGGGTTTTCAAAACCAAAAGGGATGCCAATGGAAAGATTGAAAGACATAAGGCAAGACTTSTTGCAAAAGGATATAATCAGAAGGAAGGAATTAATTATAATGAAACCTTCTCACCTGTATCAACTAAAGATGCATTTAGAGTCATTATGGCTTTAACAGCACATTTCAATCTAGAACTTCACCAAATGGATGTGAAGACARCTTTTCTAAATGGAGAATTAGAAGAGGAAATATACATGCTTCAACCTGAAGGCTTTGCCATAGGTAATAATCAAGTGTG
>NW_020200827.1:63998-69159 GCF_001531365.2 Cynara cardunculus var. scolymus
AAATGCAAAAGTGGTGAAACTCCAATTTCAAAAGGGGATAAATTGCACAAAGGGCAGTGTCCAAACAATAATTTTGAAAGAAAAGGAATGGATAACATACCATATGCAAGATTGGTGGGGAGTTTGATGTATGCACARGTCTGCACTAGGCCTGACATTGCCTTTGCAGTCAGCATGTTATCAAGATTTCAATCAAACCCTGGTCACCTGCATTGGATAGCCGGCAAAAAGGTATTGAGATACTTGAAAGGAACAGCAGACTATATGCTTACATATAGGAAGTTGGATGATCAAGAATTGAAAATAGACTGTTATACAGATGCATCTTATAAACAGGACTACGATGACTTGAAATCCACTTCTGGCTATATTTTCATGTTAGCAGGAGGGGYTGTTTCATGGAAGGCTAGTAAGCAATCATTGACCGCAACTTCTACCTTTCAAGCTGAGTATGTGGCAATATTTGATGCCACATCTCATGCTATCTGGTTAAGAAATTTTGTTTCTGGGTTAAGAATTCTAGATTCAATAGAAAGACCTCTAACCATATACTGCGACAACTCGGCTGCTGTGTTTTTCACCAAGAACAACAAAAGGAGCAGTGGATCAAGGAACATAGATGTGAAGTATTTTGCTGTAAGAGAGAATGTGAGAGATAAGGAAATTGAAGTTCTAAAGATTGGAACAAAGGATCAGCTAGCCGATCCATTTACGAAAGCCTTACCASTTGAATGCTTCAAGAAACATGTCAAAAACATGGGCATCTCTAATATTATYGATTAAGTGGATACGTTATATCCTTGAAGTAAATGATATTTTTATTTTATCATTGACTTATGTATGCATATTGATATAAGATGTTCTAAAATTCTTCAGTTTCTAAAATTTGTACAAATAAGGATGATAATGCATTTGCATTCGGTATTTGCTCTGAATTTTTGGATATTATACATAAGTGCTTAACATTGAATTAAGTTATGATCAAATATCATCAAGCTGTGACATTGATCAATAGAGGATGAGATACCACATATTGCATTATATGTATGATTGATTCTTAGTCATCATGACTATGCAAGTCTGCTCAATATCATTGAGTATTAAACTCACATATTCTGATAAGTAAGAATCTGTTGAWAAGAAAATATAAATCGACAAACATAATCAGGTGCACACTTAAGATGGTCAAGCTAGTTCAATATGTTATCTYGTTCAGTGGGAGATTGTAGTACATGAAGAGAACAAGTAACATATTTGCTAAATTCATATTTTTATGACCAGTTGAATTATGTAAATTAAGAGTTGATTTATAATACTTATAAGTTTATTGAATAATCAGTCTTGTGAATACATATTGTGGTATAAATATAAAGTATGAAGGGACACAACCCTTGGTATGGTGGTTATTAACAGTTACCTGATGGGGGTAACTATTAGCCTGTTAAGAACGTATACATATAACATCCATACCCTGTTTTTCACGCCTCATCCAGTACACAAATCTCTGCATATCCTTATCCATCAAAAGGGCAGAATATGGTGTGAAACTGGAAGAAGACGATGGAGCAACAAGTACACAACACAGCATCAAGCCCCAGGTTAGATTTCGTTCATTTACAGTCTCGTTTTTCATTGATTCATGTTTGATGGTTCATATATAGAATCTTACACCAACCTCATTTCATACTCAGCTTGGCCAAGATATTCGTGAAAACATATAACTTGGCCTTTATGACATACCTTGTAGTGATCATCATCCTGATAAAATACAAAGACCAAATATATAATTTATCATAATAGAACATGAAAAATAACCCGCTCACAAAGCCAAGTGAGTTTGCAAAATAAGCAACTTTCAATTAAGATTTGGCACGCTTGAGTTAAGCATGAAAATTTGTCTCAGCAACATGTAAAAAAAAACATATAACCCAATTCAATGTAATTATGGAAGTTGTAGAAAAAATACGAAAACTAATATATTTTAAGATTTTATATTAAGGGGGTTTTTGATTGCTTATAAAAACAACTTATTGACTTAGGRGCCGTTTACCAAATGCTTACTCGGGTAAGCACTTATCAAGTCACATTTCCTTAACGGATGAATATGACAAGTACCAAGAATCTTACCTGGTAAGAGCGAATGCACGAATCGAGAGTCTTACCTGGTAAGTGATGGCGACGACTCTTACCACGGTTAGCGCTTACCGGGTAAATTATTACATACTATATCATTTGGTAGACTAAAATATTACCCAATAAGTAAGAGATAGAATTGAAATTTATCGTTAAGCGCTTATCGAGTAAGTGTTTAGGTAAACGGCCCCTAAGTCACAACTATTTAGTCATCAGTTAATATGTCAAGTGATGACCAAAAATATTACCAAAAATAATAATTTATAAGTGTTACATCTTGTTTGTTCATCATCAGATTTTCAACTAAACAGGCTCTGGATGGTATGATTAAGGTTGAGTTTCGGTTAAAATGAAACTTATGTTGAGAATGGTACAAAAGGAATATTTAAAAATTACATTAAAAAAGACGGACTATTCTAAAAAAATCAAACAGAAAATGAATGAATTTGATTTAACTTTTTTTATATTTCAAATCAAAAACTATCTAAAGTTTGTTAATTATAAGACATCAATTCATTATCTTTTCTCTTTCTTTTTATCATTTAATACACATGAATTTAATTTAAAAAAACAATAACAAATATTTGTATTGGTTTTTTTTTTTCTTGCAATGAAAAAGAAACACCAAGAAAGCAATGAGTGGCCACGTCATGACATTATCCATCAAGCAGTAGTCTCCACCAAAATGAATGGCAGCTCTGCGTTCCCATCGATTTTCAGTAGGCTCCACTCCAGAATGAGAGAATCAACCAATACCCACCAACGAAAAGTAGGAATTGAGAACTGAGAAGGTTTTGAATTCCTCCAAACCACACAAGTCTGAAAGAGATGAATTGGGTAAGGGAAAGTTGAAAAGAAGGAGCAAAAGGATGGTTGAAGAGAGATCATGAGTTTGCAATGTTGTTGTCGATGGCAACCACAAATCTTTCATCAACATCTCCTCAAACAAGTCTTTATGCTTGTTTCAGTTGCAGTCTTAACCCCTCTTCAAGAAGATACTCTCCTCATTCTGTCTTGCTTCCTCACACACCACCTTCTTACAATACCCTCGTTTTCCAGGTTCTCTCTCTCTCTCTCTCTCTCTATATATATATATATATATATACATATACATACAAGATGGATAAAGAAACCTAAAGGGGTTTGTGGGTACCTTTTTGTTTTGATTTAGCAATGTAGTGTTAGGGTATAAAGATTTGATTTGTCCCAAAAGAACTTTGGTTGCAAATACGAGTAGGGATGTAGGTGAAATTGGTGTAAACAATTGTTTCATTTTCTTTGAAATTTGAATTAGTAAATGGGTGGCTTTAATGGTATCATTACATGTAACAATCAAGAAGGACATGATGCAATACCCTTTGATCTATGCATGCTCTTGTGAGTTGTGACCGTGGTTTAATGGTTTCGCAAGTTTTGAAGCGATGTCAGCCACATTAATGAGGTGGAAGATTGTGCATTTTGCTTGTTAGGATCAACAATTTGCATATATATATATATATATATATAGGTCTAATCAAGAGAGAACTCGATTGTTTGTGATAATTGTGAAATTCAATTTCAACCACATATTATTAATAATCAATGATTATTATTAAACATATTAATTTTGATAACTATTCATTAATTTGGCAATTATTCATTAATTTTCAAATAATTTAAATTTACTGATAATATATAGAGGTAAATTAGTCTTTTTAAAATCTCCCTCCTCTCTCTCTCCGATCAAGAATTTTTAACAGTAAAACACAAAACAAATATGATACATTGTGATACCCAATAATTTATAACAGTAAAACACAAAACCAATTGTGTTACACATTGTGATACCCTTGTGATAACGTTTTGAACATGGGTTGATAATAGATGTGATTTGAGTCTTAGGTCACACACAACCACAATGTTATGCATGATTGTGATACAATTTTGTTGAGATAATTAAGAAAACCGAATTTGATAACTATTAATAAGAAAAATATTTAAATTATAATTAATCATTTTACTAAAACACCCTTTACCTATTAATTAAGGTAATACAATTAATATCATAAAATAATTGGCTCATATTGAACCTTACGGCAAACTAATTAGTTCTTATTTGATTAGGATATATATATATATATATATATATATATGTAAAAGCAATATCAACCACATTAATAAGGTGGAAGATTGTGCATTTTGCTTGTTAGGGTCAACAATTTGCATATATATATATATATATATATCTATACACATATATAGACAGGTTGAGCCGTTTAGGAAAACCAAAAGAAAAATGGAAAATTAAGAAACACGTTGATAACCTTTAATATGGATACGTGCATACCAGTAATTTTAAGCGTATGCACATGAAATTACTAGTATACATATGTGCATACCTTTTAGATTCTGTTATAACATTTGCGGTTTTGACCGTGAAACACCAGATCGCATGGGTATGTGAAAAATAAAAGAGTAATTTTTGTAACTTTTACAAATAGGTGGTACATAAACACACCCATGTGATTCACATATGAACTATATATTCATATGTAAACTCGTTAATTAGTTCACATGTGAACTATTTAACTTATTCATATATGAACCCACAAAAATTAGTTAAATATTTCAATTTTTCATTTTTTTGGGTTTTCCTATGAACCCCCCTCATATATATGTATATGAGAATGAAAGTTATGGTGAGAATGGTAAAAAGAGACATCCATCCTTAGATCAATCCTAATTGATAATCAACACTAACGTGGTGCATCGAAATGTCCCAGATCAATTCATGTGATAGGCGCAATTCATGGGGTGGTGATGAGATTAAAATTGATCAATGGTCCACATCCCTTACGCTTCTCAGTTTAACTTCTATTCTAATACGATACTTCGTTACATATATATATATATATATATCTATATAGGGGAGCGTTCAAATAAAAACCACCTAATTTGTACAAACCGTACAAACTTCATTCAACTAATCATAATTTTTCATTTTGTTCATTTTTTTGTAATTATGAGAGGTTGATTAATCATTTTTATT
>NW_020200827.1:69279-82336 GCF_001531365.2 Cynara cardunculus var. scolymus
TATTATATGAAACAATTTCACAAGATTAAACAATTTCATGAAAAAATTTCATAAGATTAAACAATGAAATCGATGAATGAGAGTAGTTTTTACGGTTTTTACAAATTGAAGTGGTTTTCATTTGATCGCTCCTCTATATATATATATATATATATAGAGAGAGAGAGAGAGAGAGAGAGAGAGAGCTTCAATTATTTGTATGCATATGTTTATATCCGACAAATTGCTTACATATTACTTTATGCACACGTTCATACAATCCAGATGAACGGTTACAGAGTGTTCCTTAGTTTTTATTTTCTTAAGTTTTCCCCTGAACCTGATCCTTTATATACACAAACACACACACACATATATATATATATATATATAGACTTGGGATCATGTGAGACCAATGGTTTTTCGTGAGACCCGTAAGACCAATTCTCAACCCATTAGAGTTATAATTTGACAATCTGAAAATTCATAAACGTCACGAGACTTCTCAATAATCACAAAATTGCCACTATGCAATTTAGACCATTGATTATTAACTTATAAAGTTAACCTTTGGTTTCATGTATATATATATATATATATATATAGGAGCGTTCAAATAAAAACCGGCCCCATTTGTGTAAACCGTATAAACCAATCTCATTCATCCATTTTCTTGATCAATGGCCAATATTAGTTTACTTTATTTTAGGAAATTAAAAAAATATATGTATTAAAATTTTATTTTATTTCAACAGTAAGGGCATAAATGGTAAACAAAATTTAATATTTGGTAACATCCTACTCGATCTTTCATGAATCTTTTTTCATGCAAAAATTATTTTATTCCAAGATTAGTTTACTTTCATGAATCTTTTTTCATGCAAAATTATTTTCTTTCTTTCGCTCCTGGTTTGATGCATTAATTCCTTTAAGCCTTACAATCTTAAAGATTCTAAAACATATTACAATCTTCAAGATTCTAGAGCAGTTTCTTCATGTACCCGTTTCATCATGCAATTATTTAATGACGAACCAAATACATTATGCAAGCGTTTCACTTGTCATGCTCAATAACCCCATGAACCAGTTTCACTTTCATGAAACCTATTTCATCTACAGTAATTTTCTTATTTCACCACTGATTTGATGGATTCATTTCTTTAAGCCTTACAATCTTGAAGATTCTGGAGCATGTTACAATCTTCAAGATTCTGTAGCAGATTAAAATCATTTTCTCGTTTCATCATGCACTTAGTTCATGACGCACCAAATACAAAATGCACCGGTTTCATTTTCCTCTTCACCAACTAAATGGATCAACTACACAATCAATGCAACGGGTTTACCATGAAAATGTTTCGGTTCACATAATTTATTTGCAACATGAACCARTTTYACGTTCAWGAARCCTGTTTCATTTCTGGATTTTTTTTTGTTCATCTACGATTTGATGATTTCATTATACACTTCAATTGTTTCATCAAGACCCGTTTGCTGATTCTAAAAGATTATAATATATGAAATTCAAATTTTTAATATTATAATATAATTAAATATTTAAATGTTACCATTTATACAATTTTCTTTATTACGTTTCATTAATTAAGATTTATTAATAACTTTCATATTTAATAGAAAATATTGTAAATGACTGAAATACCCTTTTTGATTAATTTTAATTAGAAAAAAATGAAATTTTCCTATTGGTCGAAATTGGTTTACACGGTTTCTTAGAAATGTACTGTTTTCATTTGAACGTGCCCATATATATATATATATATATATATATAACTAATGAATAGGTTAATTAAGAAGTGATTAGGGGTAAAAATATAAGTTAGGATTTATGGCTATCATGTTTGACTTTTTATTAATTTTTTTAATTAAAAAACTTTTACCCCCTTAATTTTTAAACTAAGTTATCTTAAATATAATTAATATTTTTAACCAAACAAATTACATTAAAAATCGAGCATTTTATTCTCTTTGATTTGACATGTATCTCGATATAGATTTTTATTATATTTTTAACGTCAAATAATATATCTGTGTCATATTCATTATGAATATTTATGCACGTTCATATGTTTAGAACAACTCTTTAATATTCATTTATTAGTATAATATTAATCATGAATATACAACTTACCATAACATTCATCATGAATAGTTATGTATTTTCACGTGTATTCAACAAATATTCAGTATTCATACATGACTATGACATTTATCATTGATATACATTTTCATTATAACATTCATCATGAATATAAAATAGTATTTATTATGAATATAAATAGTAATAATCATGAATAATATGTCTTCTTTATAGCATTTATCATGAATATATATATATATATATATATATATATTCACGTGTATACAACTTTTCAACATTCATACAATAATATGATATTCGTCACGAATATACATTTTCACTTCAACATTTATCATGAATATACATATAATTCATCATGAATATTTATTTATGATCACGTGTATACAATAACTCTCTAGTATTTATATTAGTATAATATTTATCATAAATATTAATTTTCATCATAATATTCATCATACATATACATATTATTAATCATGAATATACTACAGTTGCAACTCTACATACTTTAGTTTTTCTTTATTTTTCTTTATTGGGTTCTCGATTGATCTTGATGAGTTTCCGATTCGTATCGATAGATTTCCATATCCGTAGGTTATGGTTTTAAAGAAACAAACACACACCAAGTCAGTGGTTGGGTTCTTGATTAGTCTCGATTGGTGTCGATCGGTCCCAATGGGTTGTCGATCGATCTCGATTTGTTCTTGATTGAACTCGATGGGTTCCTGATCCTTCTCGATAAAAGATGAAAGTGATAGTCTATAGCTTTACACACAAACAAATTATAAATCAATTGATAGGTTTTCGATGAAAAATGAAGGTGGTAGGTTATGATTTAACACATATAAACACATACCAAGTCAATGAATGGATTCTCGACCATTCTCAATCGGTTCCGATCGGTCTCAATAGGTTCTCGCTTGGTCTCAGTGGCTTCTCAATCGGTTTCGATGGATGTTTGGTTACGGTGATGAAGAACGTGGTGTCTTACGATGGTGAAGAAAGTGTTGAAGAAGGTGATGTCGAGTTACAGACTTGTGGTGTCGAGCTGTTGTACTCACTTGAACGTACAAAAATATTCATAATGAATATAACACATACATACCAACCATTTCACGTAAAAAACAGTTTAAACGAAAAAACACTATATCGAGATGGATGTCATATCGAAGAGCATGAAGTTCTCGTTCTTTTGATGTAATTTGTTTGATTAGAATATTAGTAATTTTTAAGATAATCTTTTTTTTTAACTTTTAGTAAACATGACTAGTTTAACAGCTATCTTATCAACAAACAGCTATCTTATCAACAAACAACTATCTTCTCAGCTAACAGCTAACAGCTAATGATTTGTTGCATAAAAAGCTAAATTTGGTGTGTTTGTGTAATGAACAGGCAGCAAAACTTCTAGGGCCTCCAGCAACCTTTGATGCCTCAAAACTACAAGTTCTTTTCAAGGGAGAAGAAACAGATCAATACACAAGAATTGTCCCAAGGACCTACAAGCTTTCCCATTGTGACTTCACTGCTAACCTCACATTAACCATATCAAACATTATTGACCATCATCAGGTTTCTATTTTCTTTCCTTCTTTTTCGTATTTATATACGCTAAAACTCACACACACACACACTTCTTTTGTTGTTCGATGGCAGTTGAAAGGGTGGTATAATAAGGACGACGTAGTGGCTCAGTGGGCTGAAGTGAAGGGTCATATGTGCCTTGACGTTCATTGCTATGTTAGCGGACCAAATTCGTTGCTAGACCTAGCTGCAGAGTTCCGATACTACATTTTTTCAAAGGAGTTGCCATTGGTAAAAATCGAGTTCATTACTTTTATTTTAATGGTTTACGCTTATTCAAAAGCTGGGGGGTCTTCATGGAATCAACCATCACTCCGTTCTCAGACCCGACCTTAGAGTAGGATATATTGTGCGAGTTTGGTTGCCTATATTCTAATGGTTATAGCAAATGGTATCATTAAACTGATAAGAACCCCCAATAATTTGGCCAATAATGTAGGTGCTTGAAGCAGTTCTCTATGGGGATCGTGTTCTATTCAGTGAACATAAAGAGCTAATGGATGCATTTGTTCGCGTCTTTTTTCACTCTAGTTCAAAAAAGTACAATCGAGTCGAGTGTTGGGGCCCTCTTAAGGATGCTGCTAAGGTACACAACACAATTTTGTACTTGTTATGATCCATATTACAAGCAAATAGTTATGATATTCATGAAATTGGAGGTCTTTAACGGAAACAATCGTCCTACTCTATGGGGTATGCATACATTTTACCTCCTCCGGACTCTCACTTCTGTGAGGGATATACTAGCTCGTTTTGATTTGGTTTGGTTTGGTTTGGTTTATTTTAGTCCTGTTGTGCATGACCCCCTCCCCTTGGGGGGGCTTACATGAATTGTCGTTCTACTCTTTGAGATAAAGGTCATGTTTGCTTACATCTGGGATATATTGAACTCGTTTGGTTAGGTTTTATTTGGTTTGGTTAGATTTTATTTGGTTTGGTTAGGTTATCCATGAAACTAAATGCTCATGGGTCTTTACAAAAGTAGTCGTTATACTTTTTGGGTAGATGTTAGCATACCTTTAGGATATACTGGGTTCGTTTGGTTTGGTTTGGTTTATTCCTGATATCCATGAAATTGAACGTTCAGGGACAAGTAGGGTATCAAATACAAGATCAATTGGCTGGAAAAATGGAACGATCGGTGCCTCCGAAGAACGAGGGAATACCAAAATCTGTATTTCAAGCTCTTTGTACATTTCTTTTGTAATTAACCACACCAAGGGCAAGGGGGATGGCATTTAGTGTGAAAGATAGTCAACCTTTTGGGAGATTAAAAAGTCAACCATTGAGGTTGAGATTGGATTGATTTTGATGTCTCATTGATTTTTTTGGCACCCTTACTATACAATTCATGAACTAGAAACCATGGGATCAAGATTCTTGAGAAAACACTGATTTTGTTAATAAGTTTTTCTTCGTATTCTTCTGAAAATGATATCTAATTCCTTTACTTTTGTGTATCTAAATGTGACAACTCGTCATATATTGATAAAAAAAATGAGATTTTTGCGATATCAAGCCCGTTTATCAGTCTCGCACGGATAAAAAATAAGATTTATGAGCAATTGCCGGCTCCTATCAAGGTTTTTAGTTGATTGAGAAGAAGTGGGATGAAGATCTACATATTATTTTGAGCTTAGAACGTTACAAATGGTATTACCGGTAAGTGATTACCAAGCACTTACCCGGTAAGTACTTAACGGTAAAATTTAACACTATCATTTACTTAACGGGTAAGATGTTAGTCCAATAAAACGACATCGTATGCAATAATTTACCCGGTAAGTGTTTACCATGGTAAGAGTCGTCGCCCTCACTTACCGGGTAAGACTTTTGGTCATTGTCCCCCTCTTACCGGGTAAGTTCTTAATCCTTGTCTTGCTATTACCGGAAAAGTACTTGGTCCTTACTATGTTTATCAGGTAAGATAATATGACTTGGTAAGCATTTACAAGTGATGACATCTGATCCATCTAGCCTCTACATAGATCCGCCCATGTTTCATACACTAATTTTGTTAAATCAACCACCGAATGCTAACATTCAAATTTTCATAATAAATTAAAGGTTATAAATGAAACTACTAAAAGTTTATAAAGATTCACTTCAAAATTGATCTCCAACTGTTTTTATATAATTTATCTAAAATAAAGAATTAAAAGTTAAAATTTTAAAAAATAAAATTACAATTAATTCCAACAGATTTTTTATTTCAAAAATTTCAACATCCATTTATATAACAACCCAAACACCAAAATAGCAACAACCAATATATATACATATATATAGGGTTGGATTTACGTGAGACCAGTCTGTTTTCGTGAAACCCATGAGACCACCTTTTTACACTTGAAACTTCACAGCGAAAACAATGTGAAGGTAAAAAAAATCCGAACCTTCACAGCAAAAACACTGTGAAAGTTACCTTCACAGCATTTTACTGTGAAGTTTCAAGTGTAAAAAGTGGTCTCACGGGTCTCATGAAAACAGGTTGGTCTCACATGATCCAAAGTATATATATATATATATATATATATATATATATATATATATATATATATATATACATATACATATACATATATAGGGGCTCATTCAAGGGAGAACTGATTAGTTTGTGGTAACTGTGAGAACCAATCTTAACCACAAATCAACAGATAAATAAGGAAATTAGTAATTATGGTATTTTAAGTTAAAATTATAATTAGAGGGCATTTTAGGTATTTTTAAAAAACACATCTCTCCTCTCTCCGACCTCCTCTCTCCGACCTCCTCTCTCCGACCTCCGGCCAACATTATTCCGTTAGGTACCAATTAATCACAAAGATACACAATGTGATACTCATTGTGATATACTGTGATACCATTGTGATACCAACTCAAACCATAAAAACATGTGATACACCTTGATAAAACAAGCAAAAATAATGAAACCGAACATTGTGATACACTATGTTACACTGTGATCATACTCTCGAGTGTTGAAGGATAGATCGCATYTRMCTTTGGATCGTCAAAGATGATGAGACACCCAACGCCCTGATCCAGGATTCCAGCAAACTTCTTGTCCAATATCATCTGAGACAGTTTCTTCACCATGATTTTGCATAGCAGCATATATTTGAGACTATAAACTGCTCTGGGATCATCAAGAGCATTGAATGCTTCAAATGCTTCAAAGAAGTAACTGTAGGCAGTTTTATAATCTTTCGAAGCCCTCCGCGGCGTGGCCACCGCAACTTGTTTGTTAGATGTTGGCATTGGGACGATGGCTACAGGAATCGAACCCTCCAAATCGTGTTCCATCGGCTCTTCCTTGAACAGATTAACTTCCACAGGCGGCGACGGCGAGTTATGGCGCTGTGGAACCGGCATGATGGTATACGCCGGTGGATCACCGAGTAAGGGATCAGATGTTGACAAAATTCTAACTTCTTCCTCTTCAGATTCAATATTCCTGTGATCAATCGACGCCATCCCCCACACAATTGAAAACAGAAATCGGGGAAAGTAGAAACAAATCATCGGCCGGCTTGATGAAGAAGAAGAAGCAGCAATAGAAAAAGAGGGTTAGTCGATGAAAGAACGAAGAACAAGAGGGTTAGGGTTTTATTATTATAAACATTACCAATTTACCCTTTATGTTATTTTAGGATATAACATTAATTATTTAAATGATTGGCTCACATTGGTTCTCATAGTTACCACAAACTAATTAGTTCTCATTTGATTAAGCACCTATATATATATGGGTCCGTTCAAGGGAAAATTGACTAGTTTGTGGTAACCGGGTCTTCCCTACTACAAATCAATAGATAAATTAGGAAATTTATAATTTTGGTAATTTTGAATTACAAAATTTATGCAAAGATATTTTAGGTATTTTCTCTCTCCGTCCCTCGTCATCCGGTGATACCACTGTGATACCTAAAAATATTGACTATGTTAAACAAAAGACACAGTGATACCCAAGCACATATAAGATGCATTGTGATACCACTGTGTTACATCTCCGATCGACCACACAAATGACCTTAGTGTGATACCCAAGCATATATAAGACGCATTATGATACCACTGTGATATCACCGGAGGACGGTCAGAGGCCAGAGGACGAAGACCGGGGGACGGAGAGAGAAGAGAGGAGAGATGAGAGAGAGAGAAAAAAAATACCTAAAATGTCCTTGCATTAAAATTTTAATTCAAAATTAAAAAAAAATTATAAATTTTCTAATTTATCTATTGATTTGTGGTTGAGATTAGACATCACGGTTACTACAAACTAATTAGTTCTCATTTGATTAGACCCCTATATATATATATATATATATATTAAAGAAGAAACCAAACTTAATGATGTGTCTCTCTTTAAACATTAGAAACCTATATTTCTTTTCTCTTAGATTTCTGATTTTTTAAAATTTTTTGATATGTAAAAGACTTTTCCATTTCTATATTTAAAACATGAAATTCATTAGGATAGAGTTATTTTGATAATTTTAAAAAATTTAATCTCCAACCTTTTCTTGTTCGTTCTTGGAGGTGAAACCTCCAAACCCTTCCATGTATTTCTTTTTTATTTGTCCATCAATAAATCTCCTCCCCTTCTTCATCTTTATCATTTGATGAATTCTTCATTTTATAAACTATTATTTTTCAATAAAATCTTTTTTCAAATAAACTTTTTTCACTCTCTACATCACTTGATTTCTTCTTTCATTTTATAAACTGTTATTATTCAAAAAAAAAATCATTTTTCAGGTTTACTATAATAATACTAATTTATGTATTATTCTTCCTCTCTATCACTTGATGTATTCTTCGGTTTATAGCCCTTATTCTTCAATAAAAACTTTTTTGAGGCAAACTTTTTTTTCTCTCTCCATCAATTGATTTGTTCTTTCATTTTATGAACTCTTATTATTCAACAAGATCGTTTTTCAAGTTTACTTTGAAAATACTAATTTAGATATTATTCTCGATTTTTGTTGGGATTTTAGAGTTAATTTTTTTACTTCCGTCTTCTATATGTTTCTCATGCTTTTTAAATGAATCAAAGGTTTGTTCTTGGCAGCAATTATAGAGTTCTAGTGACAACAACAATTCAATAATTGAATTTTGAATGTATGTATTAAAATCTATGATATAATCTCATCAAACTTAATATATTCTTCTTCAATTGTTATTTTTTTCCCAGATTTACTTTAAAAAGACTAATCATACATTCTTTCGACTTTTGTTGGGATTTTAGAGTTCTTTTTTTTTTATTTTCGTCTTCTATATTTTTCCTAAATTTTAAATTTTACTAATCATTTTATTTATAACACAACCGATTTAGAAAAAAAAAACTATGAAATAATATTGTTATCACACTATTATCGAACCTTTATCATCATCTACAACATTCAAATTCTCCATTCTAGGTATAAAAAAATTTGGATACTATGAACCGATAGAAGAAAAGAATAGCAGAAAGTAAAAAGGAAGAAAGTGATACAATGAACGTGATCAATCCCAACAAAAAAGAATGAGATAATTCTAACTAATTAAAATAAAATAAAAATTATTAAAATACCTAATTACACTACTGCTCTTATTGACTTATTTGTATTTAATATAATTTAAATTATTGATTAAAAAAGTTTGAGGTTAGTAGGTTGTTCTTGCATTCTTGTAAATCACAGAGGTTCTCGTTTGAACTTCCACATATATATATATATATATATATATATATATATAGGGGTAAGTTCTTTTGTTAACCAAATTTATGGTATTAACTTTATAAACTCATCACAACCATTCATCTTGTGAATCAATAGATGACAATTTTGTAATAACTAATAATATAATACATTATCATCTAAGATGAACATACATGAACAAGGGTGTTATTGAAAAAAAAAAATCATAAAGTTTGTAACTGCCCATTGATGAGATTAACATTCATATGAACATTAATCTATTGTCATTAAAAAAAAATCTCCATTATTATAGACATTAATCTATACATGGGCATCTCCCTCTATATGAACATGAGTTCACTTATGGACAATGGTGATTATGTTCATTAAATCTTATTGAACATCTATAAACATCATATGGTTATAAACACAATCTTATGAACGTCTTATTGTTATGCACATATTCTTATGAACGCCTATATACACATTCTTATGAATACCTTATGTTATGAACACCATTAAATACCATAAAAGTAACTTACATACAAAAATTTGTTACACCTAATTAAATACTATAAAAGTAACTTCCACCTAAAAATTACCTATTTGCCTTTCATTATTATATCAAACATTTGAAGTAACCTCTACTAACAAATTAATATCATTGGTCCAATAAGTTTACAACAGATTCTGGAATATAGACAACACCAAAAGTGATGCAGCCAAAATCCCACACAGATCCACAACAACAAAATATAGCATCTCATGGACTGGAACAGGAACAGCAGCACCATTGTGAAGAACACAACAGCCTCAACAAGAACATCCACTGCACCGTTCTCAACAGATCTGTAAAAGGAGCATTCATAGTCCCAATCCAACTCACTCTTCAGCTCAACCATACAAACACCATAACCAAACCATCAACAGAAAGCTCCATATATACAAATGGTACCGAAAAGCCCAGCTTCAACACTCCAACAAGATATAAATCAGGACTCCTGCAACAGATTTTGAAAAAGACACCCCCAATATAACCTATCCCAAATCAAAGCTGCTCTCTTTCAACTACAAAACTCATAAAAAATTAAAAGAGGAGTTCCAAATGAAAATATGTACATTGTATTCATGTTAGAGGCTGAATTATAGGAGCCGTTACAGATTTGCTTGTATATAAATATATGTACATTGTATTCATGTTGTAATAGAAGCTTTTCTCACACATCTCAACCAGTTTCATGGTATCAGAGTAGGTTAGAAATCCTACTTCTTTCTTCTTTAATCTGCTCATCCCATCTCTCGAAACCTCTCTTCATGGGGGGATTAGATCTCTTATCCACAAATTCGTCCACTTTCATTCCCAAGACTCCTTCAATATCACGTCTTGGCTCAACTACCTCAGAAAACAACCATATCTAAAGCTCCAACAGCGCTGCACTTCATACCACAAAATCATGGTGTTGTCCAACAAAGTTCGTGTGCACATACTCCATGTTGCACACATCCTTAACCGCACAACGAAGTTTAAATTTATAAACCTATCTTAAACCTAGTGATAGGGTGAGTAGGACCACCCCTTACCAATGAAGTGTTGTTCACAAGTTTCAAACCCTAGACCTACACCAAATGTAGGACCATCCCTTACCAATGTGTCATTGCCTTGCTTTTGTTCATAAATTCACCTTTATTTCTTTTATTCCTTCATTCCCAGCTTTGGTATTCTGACTTCAACGTCAGTTTTAACTCAGATGCAGCCCGAATTTGCAGAAACTCAAAACTTGAAAGTTGCAGGCCGTTTGTTGTCTTTCTAGATCATCTTGAATCACTTAAATCCAAGCTCAGACGAGTGAGATATGCTAATAATACCATAGACTTGCAAATCTTTCAAAAATCCTCTTTTTGTTCTTTTTTGCTCTAAAGTGTTCTGAACCTATAAAAACACATCCATATTGTTCGGTTTTACCATTTTAGTGCATTAAAGAAGGATAATCAACAACTAAATAATAATATAATTAACGTCCGATCACCCCACAACAAAGTGGTGTGGCAGACCGTCACATCCTTGAGGTTGCCTGATCTTTACTTTTCCAAGCAAATGTTCCTACGAGATGCTGGGGTGAACATACCTAATCAATCGCACGCCCTCTCATGTCCTCGACTTCAACTCACCAATGAAAAAATTCCAAGGTCTATTTCCTACGTCTCAGCTTGTGTCACAAGTTCCTTTCAAGCTATTTGGTTGCACTGCATTCATTCATATCTACCCTCAATATCTTGGCAAACTTGATGCTTGTGCACTTAAATGTATCCTTCTTAGATATTTAGCCAATTAAAAGGCTACAAATGTTTCTCTCCTACAACCCACAAGTTCTATAATACCATGGATGTTACCTTTTTCGAAAATATTCCGTTCTACCCAGATTCTGTAATTCAGGGGGAGAATAACACACATGAATTTCAGAGTTGGGACTGGAAGTACCTCATCGACTCAGATTCACCATCTCAAGGTCACTGCACCTTATCTCCTCCATCAAATAACTCTAATACTCTAACCTGTCTGGATCCAGACTTGACCCACCATGTGTCTCAATCCCATGGCTCTTAGTCAAATTTTATACCTCTAGTACTCTAAACTGTCCAGATCCAGACTTGACCCACCATGTGTCTCAATCCTATGGCTCTCAGTCAAATTCTATACCCTATCAGTCACCCACTTTCTATCCTAAACACCCTCTTCTTCCTGATGAATGATGATGTTGTCAAAATTTATGATAGAAGAAAAAACCAGACATGCCTGTAACAAATCWGCAAAGTCAAGAAACTTCCCATGGCCAAGCTGAACAAGAAAACATACACGATGAAGAAATTTCTAATTCACAGGAAACTTCTACTTGTGATCCTACATTGGATCTCCCAACTGCCCAAAGAAAAGGGGTAAGATCATGCACCCAACACCCCATTCCCAGCTACATCTCTTACAAAAATTTGTCTTCGAATTCCGGGCATTTGTGACATCCCTAGACAAGGTCACGGTACGTAGGTCGGTTTATGAGGATCTAAGGATACAGAATGATGTGAAGCAACCTTAGAATAGTAGAATGCTTTTCAAAGGAATGGCACCTGGGTGTTAACTGATATACCACCTGGGAAGAAGACAGTGGGTTGCAAATGGATTTTTCGGTTAAACAAAAAGCAGATGGGAGTATAGACAGATACAAAACCCATTTAGTGGCAAAAAGGTTTACTCAAATCATATGGAATTGATTATTAGGAAACTTTTGCTCCTATAGCCAAGCTTAACACAATTCGTGTTTTATTGTCCATTGCAGTTAATCAGGATTGGCCATTAATCCAGCTTATTGCTAAGAATGCCTTCTTGAACGGAGGAAGTCTATACGGATATCCCTTCTGGATTTGAGAACAAGGAGAACCATCTCCAAACGTACGGGATTTACTGGGTTTGTTTGGTATTAGTTTTGGTTTGGTCCACAGTCCTGAGTACAGAGGGAAAAAAATGGGCAGTGTTGATGGCACCTCCTTAGCAGGGGTGTTGATTGCTTGGAAATTAAACCATTCAATTTTTTTATAAACATCAACTCAATTAATTATATATTTATATTTTATTAATTTTGTTTTATTTTATATATTTACATTAAAAATATATATATTATTTTATTATTTTTATGTTACTTTA
>NW_020200827.1:83081-95302 GCF_001531365.2 Cynara cardunculus var. scolymus
AATAAACAAAAAATAAAATGAATAATATATATTAATTAAAATTTTCTTTAAATAATAATAAAACAAAAGGTAATAATAACAAAAAGACAAAAAAACACAAAAAACAAAAAGAACAATCATAATTAAACCTAGCATAGGGGTGCCATTAGTAATATATAGGGGTATCATTAGCCTCTCCCAAAAAAATTCTTTTTCAATTCCAAGAAACATGACAACGTCTGGCTCAAGAAGGGGAGATGTCCATCTACATCCAGAAGAAATCTTCGCTCCATCATCTCCTCCCTAATAACGTTATAGGTTGTATGATTACTTATTCATAGGTTGTATGATTACTTGCTTGGGCTGAGCACTTAAACCAAGCCTTCACTTACTTATTCGCAGACTTTTTTGGATTTCCTATCTCCTCGTTGCACTTGTCAATCCGCTTTTCAAGAATATCTATACTATATCATAAAGCATTTGACAGAAACTCTTAAAAACCATCTTTTATACATAAAGTACTGTTTATTGATGCATATTACACAAGTAAATAGTGCATAAATACAACTTATTAAAGTTTCATGTTTGAATTTGTGTAACTAACTACAGATAAACAATAATCAAATACAGAATAAATACTTCATTTTAAATATAAAAATCTAAAATATAAATAGAATAATCATTGTGTTCTAACGGAATACTTAATTATTATCTTTATATAAAATTATATTATTAAATCAAAAATAAATTACTTTGTTATTAAACCTAAATTACATTATAATGAAAAGAATGAATTAAAGAAATTACACAAGAAAACAAAAACTTTTAAATAGTTAATTTGATACTAATATCAATATATKTTTTTTCAAAATTTTATGATATATTCAAATTCATATTTTATTCAAAAATAAAAAAATTATTGTTTTCTTCCAAACCACATAAAACCGTATTATAACATCGATAGGGAATARAATAAAATGAAACATTAAAATCGAGATATATCTCGCTGCATTGCGTGAGTAACCTTCTAATCTTGAATAATAGATCCCTTTGTAAAGAAAACCGATGGAACAACCACATCAATCATGAGGAAATGTGCTATGTTATAGTATGCCCAAAGAGCTTCAGCCTTAGCTTTTGCAAAGCTTCTTTTTCCTTTCCTTTTTGCACAACCTCTTCTGTTATAGACTCCAATCGCGAGAGTCCAACTGTCCGAGTTTGCCTGCCTTCTACTTAGTAGGTATGATGGCTAAACCAAACCGAACCGAGCCTAGATTAGACAGAGCTTCGTTGGCTGGAATAARAGCACAATAAGTTGCTTTACAAAAGGAGTCATTAGTATGTGTCAAAACCGTTGTAGTACTACTACAACGAAGTCTCGTACTCGAACCGGCAAGAACGACCCAGTTTGTTGGCTGACTATTACTAGCTTACTTACTGGCTCACTTGGCAACAGTACCAAACCCTTCTCCAGCATCTTGTTACGAAATACATTAGCTTCTTCCAGCTTGCTCTTCTCACAGAAAGCCTTAGTCAGCACATTGTATGTCGGAACATTAGGTCTCCTTCCTTCTTTTCCCATTCTGCTCATCACACCTAAGGTTTCTATCCCCACAATAACCATCCATCAAAGTGTTATAAGGTAGCTGGATCGGAATCAAACCCATATAAGACATCTCATCAAGAAGCTTAATTGCTTCTCGTGGCCCCTCCCCCCTTGCAAAGTGCATCAATTCATATCAAGATCAGCCTTCAATTATCTGTCCTTCATGTTCTTTAGAAGCCTACTAGATGCCTCCATGTCTCCCTCTTTACTGTATCCATCTATTAAGGAATTATAGGTTGAAACATTGGGACTGTCCATGTAATTTAGCTGCTTTTTCCAAATTCCCAGCTCGGAAAAGAGCAACCAAACCTTGCTTAGGAATATCATCAAACACCTCTTCACAGTTCTTCACCATTTTCTTCATAGAAAACCCATTCATTACACCGTTATAAGTAACAAGAGTAGGCTTCACACCTGAGCCAACCATTTTATCCCGTAAAGCAAGAGCTTCATCAAGCGTCCCCAAACAACAAAGCCCATTAATCAGAGAATTATAAGTAACCACATCAGGTTTCAACTCACTGTCTTGCAATTTCTTGAACAACTTCATACCAGTAGAATTATAAGTAACCACATCAGGTTTCAACTATATGCTTGCGTAATAAGGGGGCAAGTGGTTACCCTATATATTACCAAAATGATATTGGATGATGTTAATCCCTCTGGCATAATCAGTCTAATCATCCGTAGATGAGAGTTCGAACGAAGCTTCTGCTCGTGCGTCTTCCATTTAATGATAAGGTCCTTCATGAAAGGACTAGTCGTTCCATGAAGGATGCACAATACATCAACTGCTTGTGTGAGCGATTTGATGGCTTCTTTTGTGTACCCAAGTAACCTGCCAAATTTACGGAGATTTCATAACAGGTTAGAGAAGTTGGTGTTGCAAATTTATCTTGATGGTGTTAAACTTCCCTAGTAATTATCGGTTTATCCATCTTAGCGATATAAGTGAACATTGTCTGATTGCTTGTTTGCACTCTCACCTATATCTTACATGATTTATCTTTTTGTTCTGCAAGTCAGGGTCTTCATGGAAACAGCCTCTATAATACTGCTTGGGGTAGAGAGAGCTCTTACATGAATTATGTGAAGGCTATTTAGCTAGTTAATCCTATAACAACTATTAGGATTACATCTAGCTAGCTAGCGGCACATCTGTCTAACTTACTCAGCTAACTTGAATTTGGTCGAGAATATCCCTTTATTTTGCAAATATTCAAGGACATTTAGGGCATTCAGTAGATAGTCAAACACTTGCATATGGGTTATTTAGCTAAATGACCTCTGGACAAATGCTTTTTAAATCTATGACCTTCTAACAAGTATCTAGGCATTCTTGTGTACGGAAGTGGCATTTGTCTGTTATAATGGCATTCTCAAACCTCTCAGAAGTCATGTAAAGAAAACTTGACAGAAGTCATTTAACCAAAGAACCCTGCAAAAAAATGTGTGTCCTGTCTAAATGTTGCAATTTCCATGGAAGGGTACTACTGGAACTTGTCAGTCTGAATTATGCATATAAAAAAAAGAGCATATACAAACCATTCAAGCTTCCCGCAGGCATAATATTGCAGCCCTCGCAGAGGATGGAACCTAGGGTACACTCCTGTAATTGCATGACACATATGAAGTTGAACAAAAAGCACACACACGAGACCAATGAGAATGCATCCAAATGGGAAAAATGATACACAGATGATAAGATAACATACTTCCATAAACTGGGATGGTCAGTCTACAATATGTCACCGCTTTATTCCAATCTTGCAGATCCATCAATATCTGGAAAATGTGACATCCAATCATCAAGAACTTGCATGCATTTCGTAAATAAATAAGTTATATTTGCATAAAAAAAAGACTAGAAGGGTACTTGTGTGATGCAGCATAATGTAAAATTTAATTGTAAACCAAAAAACTGAATTGTTTTTTAAATTTATTTTTTATGATTTTTTGCTAAATAGATCAATTGCGAGATGGGGTTTCCAAAAATCAAAATGTTCAGTTGTTTATTTGGTTGATTGACCTTATATTTGGGAAGGGTAGTAGAGGATTCCCTAAAACCCTGTTCTTAACTTTTTCAGCAGGGCAAAATAAGAACATTTTAGAAATTGAAAGATTTTGTATGCATTAATGTTGGGTCATTGACCAACATCTTCCTAAATCGAAACGTGGCGCTGGCTGCTACGCTATAAGGAAATAAGTAGCGCCTTCTCCACCAGCAATTGCTTTTGGCGTAGTGGTAAGCGCTTGGATCTTAATATATGGTATCAGAGCAGGTCACGGGTTCGAATCCCATGGAGTGCATAAGAATGCCAAAGGCATGCTGTGTAGCCATTGACTTCTAGCAAAGATCTTGTTAGTATTGGCAGATGCTGGGGGGGGAATTGTTGGGTCATTGACCAGCATCTTCCTAAATCGAAACGTGGCGCTGGCTGCTACGCTATAAGGAAATAAGTAGCGCCTTCTCCACCAGCAATTGCTTTTGGCGTAGTGATAAGCGCTTGGATCCTAATAGCCACGTTTCGATTTAGGAAGATGCTGGTCAATGACCCAACAATTAATAATTTATAGTGAATGTTCTATAAATCGCACCCATGAAAAATTAAGAGTTTCTACAAAAAATGGAAATGCTTTATAATACAGTATAGATAATAAGGGCAAAGACAATCGCAGGAAAGAATTCCTTGAACAGAATCATGGGGCTAGAGAAAATGAAGAAAGCATCCAAGTTTTTGTTTATCATCAATAAGGTTAACGCAAAACCTGTTGTGAAGGCAATCTAAAGCTTTTTTAGCTTTTCATGTTTTAATTAAGAGATTTTTAAAAATTGTGCATAAAACAACAATACTATATGCTTTTATAAGTTGTTTTTAGAACTTCTACGAATATGCTTTATAATTTAGTATAGATAATCTTCATTTTTGGTGAAACATGGAAGGAAGGTTAAGTTCTACCGGTAAACCAATAACTATTTGGTAACACATACCATATTGATGGTTTTGAACATAAATACACAATGATATGGGCCTTCACAAGAGTCTTTGTGTGCAAGTAACCAATTATAAGGATAAGTGATAAATTATGCATAGAACTTAAGGTTCAAATGCTAACCAAATTCCTACTTAAAACAAATTCATGCTTTTTAGTTTCAATCTAAATTTCTTCTCATTTGTGACATGAAAACATACTAGATTCATTACTTCCATTGGACCACACAAATTCAATATACATTTTTTCAAAAACAATCTGATTGATATTCCTAAAAGTTATTTGCAAGAATTTCTCATATATCATGTTGGGTTAACCTCATATCTAGGTTATTGTGCAATTTTGTAGGGAGACAGACCTTGCATTCTAACACCAAACCACACAAACCTAGTAACTCCCATCTAGGTAAGGTCTGAGTGTAGGATGTACACAACATTTCCTCTACGCTAACGGATAGAGAGGTTTTTTTTTTGTGAAAGCCCCTAGCTTGTAAAGAAGGAACAATTTACATGTAAAAATGTGTGCAATTAATCAATGAGTACATTTAAACAATGCAAGGCAACATGAACAAAAGTGAGAACATTTAAGACGATATTTCTAGTAAAAAGGTTGTAGACTTACTCTAGGACTCACACCTAGGCCTTGCTTGTTTTTTAAGAATTACCTCTTAATAGCCTCTTAGGTCGTATTCGCTCAAAGGTTCAGGCTTTCAGATTGTTTTTTGTTTTTTTAAGTGATAAGAGGTAATAACATCTGACCTTGTTCTGATTTAATTAGAGGTAGACCATCCTCTTATTCAGCTCTTATCGCTTACCTATTCATGCCTCCTCACGCTCAATCGCTCCATTCTCTCTCGATAAGGGGTTAGAGATCGATCAAACTCCAGATCATGCTCAATTACTCCAGTCTCTCTTAATCGCTCAAGTGGGCCAAGAACCCTAAAATCGATCTGGTCTCCCTCAATCGGGAAATCTAAAATCAATCCAGTCTCCCTGTTGCTTGATGTTCTCAATAGATCCTTGTTGTTGTTTCTATTGGTTCGTGTTGCCCTTTCAATCAATCCCAGATGACTCTCTCAAGCCATCCAATCTAGATCGATAACTCTAGTACAGATTCATACTTGGTCATTTATAACTCTCTGACTATGAACAACCTTAGCATATATGCATGATGCCTTGTGGTAACCCAATATATATATATATATATGATATATTATATGTGTAATGATTTAATACTTGCTATTTGCTTATTGGTGCCTCATTAACTAGTATGCTATGAAACAAACAGGGCCATGGACCCAACAGGTTTAGGTCTGAGACTTGTGTATCATAGGTCTTAGGCATGAACCTAACATCTTGAACTTCATGTGTGTTAAATATAGCCACTAAAGCTTCTTGATTGATTTACTATAATGGGTGTTCGGGTGTTTCTTAATTTTATCATCCGAACAGTGTTGAAGACATTGGTTTATCATGTGATGATTTTATTCAATGTAAAGTGATTGATTGTTCTATATGTTGATGATGTTTGTACATACCGGTACTTGATAGCATCCCACACAATCGACTATCAGAACCCGACGCTCTTGTTGAACATAACGGCGGTTTTTGTGCTCGTGATTGCCGCGTTACCACACATGCATAAGGTCTCGATTTTCGGAATCAATGTCGAAGAGTGAGGTGTTTGAAAGACAAAGAAGTCCAGTTCCACTTCTATCCATGGATATATGTGCATCCTTGTTAATTTTAACATGTAGCAGACATTTGAAAAAGGGTATATTAACTTTCCTTTTGGAGGTTATATCTTCATATGTTTTGTGGATGATCCAGAAACTAGAGTCAGTATAAGTGTTTTTAATTATATCAAAATGAAATCAAGTCTCCATGGTAATCCATCCGAAGTCATCAGGTTTTTTGGGTAAAGGGGATGAAAACCCAAGCAATCTTACAAATAGAAGAATTACAAAAAATGGATGGAAATATCACAAAATGCCTGTCCAACACATGCTTTGGGAAGATAGCTAGAGAAGGTCTAGAACTATACCCTAAAATATCGGATAGGAGCCAATAACCAAGGTTCTAAATAGCGTGAGCCGTGAGGCGTGGCGTGATAGCGAGGCCAAGCCTCAAGCCTTAGAAGCCACGGCAAGGTCACAACGTTTTTCAATGCGTGACTTATGGCGGAAAATCTCTATATCATATATAATACTATATACATAAACATATGTTTTCTACTAGTACTCAATAAATCAATGACAATAAACAATTTAAATTAAGTTACATATTAAAATCTAACAGATAAGTCAAATATTGTGTTACTTAAACCAGGCATTACATCATGGCCATGCCACAGGTTTAACTCGCATGAGACACAAGCCTTGAGCCATGGTGCGCCATGGTGGCTATTGCGGCAAGCCTTTTAGAATAGTGCCAATAATTAAACTCTAAAACATAACACAACTTTGAACAGAAAGACAAATTCCTTAGGCTAATTGTAGTATGATCCATGATCCAAATGCTTTTTCTTTTCAACCCACAAATTACAGCCCAATGATCATCACCCCCTTGACATTCCGTCTATGTTGCCAACCCATAAAAAAGGGTATTTACATCATCCCAAAGCTCGGTAGACAGCCGCAAAAAGTAAAAAAGGAAGCTCCCAAACTGAGATCGACAACTATTCACATACTCCAGAATAACCTCCAAAAATAAGGGATAACATGATCCATCAAAAACTCCACACACTTGGCAACCCAATTGAACAAAACTAGCGAAACATATCCCATAGTCAAATGCATATGATGCAAACCCAAAGRGCCAAAGAGGATAAGTTGTGATTTTGGTTTTCAACAGAACAGATGCTTTATTTAAATACAGAGATTTGGGTGTACTTGAATACCTGGTCACAGCATCACACACTAGTCAATTTCTCTATAATGATTCACAGCTGGGAAATGGATACAATCAAAGCCACCTAGGTAAGTAACAAACAAGATATAATGTAAATCAAGCTTACTGGTACAACGATGTTAAAATTGATGCATGATGCTAGTATGAGAAAGAAAAGAAGTGGGTTATTATGCCAAGTAATATATACAATAAACATCAAACACAGGAGTCGGTATTGATGGTAACGTTCAAAATGTTAATAGCATTCCATAAAATTATACATCACAAAATAATGACAAGTTCAATTAAGATTTTACCAGTCATCTAACCCATCCGCTTAGCCAGTATGTCTGCATAGCTAGGTGATTTTGGTCTAGCAAGAACAGCATGCAGTGATACAGATGAGATGAGACTGGTGTGGTTGGGACCCTTGGATATGTAAAATGTCGAGAGTATCAACCAAGACAGGTGTGTATTCCTTCAGCATGGTTCCATTACAGCTCATCACTGGATGCAAGGCAAAAGAGAAGAAATTCGAGGAAAACCCCCTAGTAGAATGGACAAGGCAATTGATTACTTATCATCAAAGTGTATCATCTGTATTTGTTATTCTAAATCTTCAGTTTCTTTAGCTACCTAAACTTGGTGAAACTTGGTGAAACTTGGTGAAACTTGGTGAAACTTGGAACAGTTTGTTAAATGAATTTCAGTACTTATAAAGGATTAAATAAAAGAAATTTAGTTTATTTGCAAGATAGAACATGATTTGTGAATCTGAATTCCACAGTGCAAGAACTAAGAACTTAGCAAATGCACCGACTACAAGATTGACCTTGAAGCATTTTGAAATCAAATTCAGATTCAAAGAATGAAAGAAAAACCTTCTCCTCAAAACCTTTTTACAAGCCGGGAAGAATGAAAGAAAAACCTTCTCCTCAAAACCGTTTTACAAGCTGGGTGTCTTCACGGAAACAATGTCTCTACTCCTTGAGGTCGGCATACATCCTAGCCTCCCAAACTCTACTTTGTGTGGGGGGTTTGTTTGGTTTTGGTCCACAATCCCCAAGTATTGGAGAAAGAAATTTCATTTTCAGTTCCAAGAAGCATGATSAGGTGTGGGTCAAGAAGTAACAGAATTGTTATAGAGATGCCCATCGATATCCGGAAGAAATCCCCGCTCCATCATTTCCTCTCTAATAATGTCATAGGTTATATGATTAGGTACCAAACCCTTCTCCAGCATCTTGTTAAGAAATGCATTAGCTTCTTCCAGCTTACCCTTCTCACAGAAAGCCTTAATCAGCACATTGTATGTTGGAACATTAGGCCTCCTTCCTTCTTTTTCCATTCTGGTCATCACATTTAGAGCCGCCCTAAGGTTTCCTTCCCCACAATAACCAGCCATCAAAGTGTTATAAGTTAGTTGGATCGGAATCAAACCCATTTGAGACATCTCATCGAGAAGCTTGATTGCTTCTCGTGACTCCCCCTTCTTGCAAAGTGCATCAATTCGTATATTATATGTTACAAGATCAGCCTTCAATTCTCGGTCCTTCATGTCCTTTAAAAGCCTATTAGCTGCCTCCATGTCTCCCTCTTTACTGTATCCAGCTATTAAGGAATTATAGGTTGAAACGTTAGGACTAACATTACTCTGCAACATCGATCCATGTAGTTTAGCTGCTTTTTCCATATTCCCAGCTCGGAAATAAGCATTAATAAGAATATTATATGTATATGCATTGGGAACCAAACCTTGCTTAGGAATATCATCAAACACCTCTTCACAGTTCTTCACCATTTTCTTCATAGAAAACCCATTCATTACAGCATTATAAGTAACAAGAGTAGGCTTCACACCTGAGTCAGCCATTTTATCCCGTAAAGCAAGAGCTTCATCAAGCTTCCCCAAACAACAAAGCCCATTAATCAGAGAATTATAAGTAACCACATCAGGTTTCAACCCACTGTCTTGCATTTTCTTGAACAATTTCATAGCAGCAGAAACATTTTTATCCCGGCAAAAACCATCAATAAGAGCATTATAGGTAATCACATTAGGGAAGATCTTCTTCTTGACCATTTCCTTCATAAGGGCATCGGCTTTATACATTTTTCCTGCTTCACCCTTCTTACAGTACCCATCAATGAGTGTATTATAGGTCACCACTGATGGCAAAATTCCCCTAACTTGCATATCCTCAAAAATATCCCCTGCCTTATACAAGCTCCCAGCCTTGCATAACCCATTGATCACCATATTAAATGTAGCCAAATTAACCTCAATCCTCCTCTTAATCATCTCTCTGTAAACAAACTCAACACGCCCAAACTTCTCCTCTTTCACTAATAAATTTAACAACTGATTGCATGACCACACTGATAACTTGAGCCCATAATCACCAGCTCTATCAAAAGTTTCGAATCCTAAATCTGCCTTCAAGTTCTTCACATAAGCTAATATTAGTAAATCAACTATGATCGAATTTGCACAGACGTTATCACAAACTTCCTCAAGCTTACGAAGAATCGAACAACACGAGTGTTCACTAATTGCATTCCTAACAAAACGATTATCCAACAAAGCCCTAATTTTTCCGTATTTGTTAGCATTAGCTAGCACATAAAAGAGTCTAGAGTAATGTTGAAGTGAGTGAGATACCTGAAACTCTTGCTGCGACCATTTGAAGTATCCTAAGACGACATCGTAAGAGGCATCCCAATCATAAAGTTGTTGAAGAAAAGGGCTAGGGTTGGTTGAATTGATTAAGAACTTGAGAGCACGCCATTGTTGGTTTCTTATGAGATGAGAGGTCGTATGTATGTCTAACTGATCATAAGAACGACAATCACTAGCGGATTCTGAAGAATAAAAAGAAGAATCGAGGCGAGAAGCATTGATGCAGGGAACCCGTGTGGGAAATCGGAAACGATAAAGAGGAATCATATCATCACTTGTACTAATTTGTACAGAATCGATAGTTGGGGTTTCTCTCTCGATTAACAAGCCCAGGGATCACAAACAAAGATCTAACCAGTGGTTTTGCTTGAATTCCAAGATGTTTCTTACCAACTGGTTCGATTGAAAGAAACTTGGGGTGATTGGGAACAACTGTTTTTTTAGTGCTAACTTAAGTGTATTAAACCGGACTTAAATAAAACACGTTTAAAATTATAAACTCATAATAACCAATTTTTCATAAGTTAGAAAGGATTAAAAACAATTTATTATCGGTTTGACATCGGTATAAACAGTTTTTTTTCTTATTGAAACACTAGAAAACAACTTATCACCGATGTCAAATTAAAATAAATTAAAAARCAACTTTTATAAGCAATCTCAAACACCCCCTTAATGGGTCGATCACAAAGATTCCTGCTTTGCTTATGAAAGGGAGAAGAGATCCCACCTTGCTTTGCTTATGGAAGGGGTTTAGTCATTTTTCTTCCTAAATTTTAAAAATATCACTATCATCGCCGGTGTTACCTTCTTAATTTGTGGGGTGGTCAAAATAAAAAAATATTTCTGAACATGATCCGTAAGTTGAGGGACCATATCTATAAATTAGAAGTGTTGGGACTAATACAGACTTGGTCCCTGTATTTGTGAATCATATTCAAAAACTTCTTTGTTACATTTTGATTCATTCATAAATTGAGGAGTTGTCACTTGCAGAGATGATAATATTTTTGAAAAATTATGAGAGAATTGGCTAAGAGACAAATACAAAGCCTAAAAATAATTATTTTAATTAATTTTACTTATTCTAGTAAACATCATATTATATGAGCAAATGTATCCATACATACTTGTTCATTATTAGAGGACACTATTCTTATGAATTGCTTACCGGATAAGAATTATCACCTTCAGTTATCGGGTAAAACTTTTTATCCTAAACATCACTTTCTCGACCCTTGTCATATTCATCAGATAAGATAAATGACTTCATAAACACTTAATATCAAACTGTCCCAAATATACATTTATTAGAAGAGGAAAAATCATATACATTATTGTTATGGAAATAATTTTTGATTAAATATTTATAATAGAACTTATAAAAGTACCTAACTTTATTTTAATCGTGAATTGATAACGTTTATGAATTCGTGAAACTATTAATGATGAGATTAGGTTAATCTATAAAAGTATAAAATTTAGAGTTAAAAGTGTAAAAACACAAAAATAAAATAAAAAACAAATGAAAAAAAAAAATTTAATCACGTCTTTCAAAAACAGGTGTGGGCCATTTCGTAAGGGCAGAGTTTTCTTATTTCAACATTGTGTTCTAAAAACCTTTTTTACGAAAAAAAAGGAAAGGAATGAATAAAAAATATGTATGTTCTTGAAACTTTTTTAGAAGAGAAAAAAAACGAAAGAAAAACAATCATGAGTTTTCTTCCAAAACATTCCTTCTAGATGTGGGAGAGATGGCCAAATGGGTCCGGCCCGGCCCGTAACCGCCGGAGGACCGGAACCGGGACCGGAAAGGGACCGGTATGGACCGGTTATGGACCGCCGGTTATGAACCGGTTATGGATTTTAACGTTTTTTAGGACCGAGACCGGTTAAAACCGGAACCGGTTATGTAACCGGTTATAGGACCGGCCCGGCCCGGTCAACAAAAGTCAACGTGTATATATATATAACAAAACGTATTTATAAAATTAGACGTATATATATATATACATATATATATATATATATAACAAAACATATTTTCAAACGTATTTATAAAATTAAACGTATA
>NW_020200827.1:95486-108110 GCF_001531365.2 Cynara cardunculus var. scolymus
TAATTACCAAAAATTAGAAAAAAAATATTTTTTTTTGCAAAGGACCGGCCGTAACCGGGACCGGACGACTTAACAGGTTACCGGTAAGCTTGACCGGTTATGGAGGATTTCACCGGAACCGGAACCGGGACCGGTTATGGAGGGACCGGTTATGAAACGTTTTTGTCTTGATCGGGACCGGCCGTAACCGGTTATGGCCCGGCCCGGGACCGATTTTTGGCCACCTCTATGTGGGAGTAAAAGAAAGAAAGGAGAAGAAATAAATTAAAACTCTTTAATGTAACATCCAATTTCTAATATGCCCAATTTTGTTTATTATATTTAATTATTGGGTTAAAGAGAACTTATGATTTAGTGGGAGTTTGGGTCTGAAGTTTTAGAATTATATTTCTTAAGAATATATTAGAGGATTTGGAAAATATCACGTCAAATAGATACGTAAAACTGATTATTTTTTGGGAGATCTTTTCTGGAAATAGATTATCTCTTTATGAACGTGTAGGCGAAAACCTCATAGAAAACGGAGGTCCGAGCGAAAAGTTATGAATAATTTAAGTGTTGATGGTCAAAATGGGTACCTAGCCGGGCCAACCCGGTCCAACTCGAGTTTTAGCATTATAAATTGGATTTTTGGCCCATTTTTTCATGTCATCTAAGTCCAGAACTCACACACACACTAGAGGTGCGATTTTCACATACATAGGCTTAATTCAACTCAAATCAAAGAAGAATTACAAGATCTTTGAAAGATTTGATCATCAAGTAAGGTATAATCTATTTTTTGCACTTGTTCTTAGTTGACATTCTTGTTATATGGATTGCATGTTGAGATAGAGTTAGGGTTTTATATGGGTTTGATCTTAAGTGTATAAACGGAGTGCATTTTAATGTTTTTGGCTTGAAATGATCATTAGATTCAAGAGATTATCAAGATTTAAGCAAGTTCATCATATGAACTTTAACTTGATCAAGTCAATGATTTGGGAGATAATATAAATGATAAAATAAAGGTTGGATTTTGGTTGTTTATGTCAAATATGTTATATTAAGTTGAGATTCAGAAGTTGGAATGGTTTGGAATCGAAATGGTTTGAGAAAAATGTATGAAAATGAGAATTTCGACTTAAGAATGCATTGAAAGTGTGCAGACTTTGAAAATCTGTATAAAATCGTAGAAAAATCCAAATGAGGTGAGGCCAATTTCTTTAGTTAGATAATTGAGTCTAGTTTATTTCTTATTTTATGATCAAGGCATGAATTCGAGCTTAAAATGGGCAAAACAGTTCTGCATGCAACAGTTATACATAAAAATCTAAGTAAAATGTTCAAATAGGGTATGTGTATATCATGAGTTTCTTATATTGATTGCTTATGAGATTTTGTACATTTACTCCAGGGGGTAATTAGGACATATTTTGATGCTTTGGAAGCAATCTAAGTGTGGTAGCTTGGACTTTCTTTGTGAGCTCATTTTGGAGCTTTTCGGTATTATACGGTTGTTCGGTGAGTTATATAGTTAATTGTTAAATATTGATTTGAACATATATATTTTTTCATATGAATGTTTTTGGTCTTGAATGGAGTCACACAACTTTTGTAAATCTCGGTTTGCATTTGGATGATGTCTTGAACTCTTTTATTGATAAGAGTTTATTATGTATGTTTATAAACATGTACGATATTAATATGTAATACTTAACTATTTAACTCACTAAGCGTTGGCTTACCATTTAAGTGGCAACCTCTCTCAAGAAAGAAGACGGATAAAAAGAAAGAACCCGTTGTCTGACTCGAAGATTTATCGAGGAACTTAAAGATTTCGATCTTGCTTTTGGTAAATAGTAGCTTATTACCGTATTTCATAGTTGTAGTAAGTGTAGCTTATATATAGTCTTGTTCCGGTTATAAATATGTCCCGTATTCTTTTGCTACTTAATTCGGGTTGTAAGTAAAAATCTGTTATATCTGGTTTGGAATTGTGTTTTGGGTGGTTTTATCACTAAAAAGAACGGATATTTCGAAGTTTTTCTAGAAATTAATATCTCATATTTTGAGGTTAATTAATGTTATACCCAGATCTGTGTGTTTCAAAGTGTTGGTCCATTTTCATGGCCTCTGGTCCTTCATGGCCTCTGGACCTTCATGGCCTCAGGACCTTCATCGCCTCAGGACCAATTCATCGCCTCTGGTCTTCTTCTAGACTTAGTCGTTTCAGCAGCATTTTTCAGATTTTTCATCCTTAGCCCCGATTGCTTTGACAAAACTTTTAGAATAATTAGGATCAATTTTGGTCCCAATAATCAATAAATTATATTTTATTGAAGATTTATAAAATTGGTAATTTGAGGTTTGCTCAAACGAGATGTTACATTTAAAAAGATTATTAAAATTACAAAACTACCCAACCTTTCATTATAAAAGATATTTTAAAAGGCTATATTTATAAAAATGATATATTTCYTTTCTTTTCTCTCATGTTCAAGAATATGAAAAATTATTTTGTTTCTTTTCTTTTCCTTCATTTTCGAGAAACAACAGGCATGCGGTCAAAGCCCCAGGCTCCTCCCACTGCTTGGGATTGGCCGAAAAGTGTTCTTGCCTCTATCATTAGCTCAAGATGGCACGAGTAAAACGGTACTCATTATGGAATTGATTAACAATATTGTCAGCCATTCTGAAAGAGCAGTTGATTCAACAATTTCTAGTCTTCCACAAATATATAAAAAAATATTTTCTTTTCCTTTCTTTTCTCTTCCTACTTTTCCATCCGTTTCTTTTCTCCCCCAAATTCGAAAATACAATGTAAGTGCTTTATACAAGCAATTGCTCTCATAAACATCTTCCTTAGTTTGAAGCCCAATGAGACTGCAATTGCTCTTCGTAAACATCTCTATTGTAGACTAACAAAATACAGAGGATTAGAGTTACAAAATAGACGGCAACTACCAACCGAAGGGTTAAACATCAATAAATGTGGTGGTTACTTGTGGGGCCCAATAGTTAGCTGTAGAGCCTAAAGAGTTCAAATTTCACCAGATGTGAGAAGTGTACACACGCTCTATTTGTCATACATAAATATTATATACTTCAAAATTAATGGATTACTCGGAGTGCATGTTGCAATCTCTTGTTGAGTTGCAAACAATCACCCATACAACAACCAATTGAATCGATGAATGAAAACGAAATACAAGCTAGAACGGGCCCAAAGACGTATTTCTTTTTGTACAAAAATAAATAAAACTTATTAATACATCACCAAGTAGTAGCTTTGCCACTCACATATACAGACCCACCCACCTCTTATATTAAATCTTTTAAAAGAGTACATACAATTAATTGTCCAAAAACAGCTCACCTGGTACCTCTTTATACACCTCAACCATTACCTTTTTTGTTGCTAAAAACAGCTCCTTATTGTTTCTTGAATTCTTCAGCATTGAATTTGTTCCAAGCTTCCTGTCATATAAAGAGATCTTGAGAAAATACACACCATGACACTATTCGATCAAGAAATTGCAATTTTTCGTTTAAATTACCGTTGCCCATTTTCAAATTCCAAATGGACAATTATACTCAAGAAGCCAAATATGGGCATCAACAAGTAGCCATGCATTTTGTTAATTATCAATTAAATACAGCAGTGTTTTTTTCTTTCTAAGGGGCTGTTTGATTGGTTTTCCATCAAGTCTTGTATGGATAAAGTTGTCTGTATAGATTAAAAAAGTTTTTGTTTGGAAGGGTTTTTCATAGATAGGAGTGTTTTTTAATTGCGAGTCCCATTAAGCTCATTAAGCTGCTCATCAGGTATACCATATAATCCATTCATCATTGATAGAACAAAGGACAAATTTGGCAACCATAAGCTAGCATACTTTTTGAACTTATTGAAAAAGTCCTGTTTATATTCTTTAGGGGGCTTTTTCCACGTTTATTCCAATTATGCCCTAAAATTTTTCCAATTAATTCTTCAACATATCCTTTTAGATCATTTTACATTGTCGTTTAGCTTATCAACTAGTTTTTACCAAACATGATTAGCTTTTCAGCCAACAACTAACTTATCAATTATCAGCTAGTTTGCCAGCCTAAGAATAATGTGACAGGCTAACAGGTTACCTTGAGAAGATCAAAGACTTTCTCGGCAATATACTTCTGTTGAACAGTGGCACCTTTCTGCTGAACTTTGTCTGGATGAATGCATAAAGTCGCCTTGTAATAAGCTTTTTTCACGGCTGTAGATGTAATCAAATCAGTCAATGAAATTGGCTGCCACCCGCTCCCAGACCAAAGTACCTGCAAATACATATAATAACAAGCATATTAAGATGCCAATAAACAACATATATAGAAACAAAAAACTTTCATATATCCATATAATTCGCATTGTTTATGAAATTGAAGAGAATGAAGGATTGAGGTTCCATAGATCAGCAATAGTAAAATCTCATAATGTCAGAAATTAGTGCCTTCATGATATTGCTTGCTTAGGATACAAAATGCAAAAGCAAAGTAGTAAAATAGAAGGCATACTTGTTGTAATGAAGATAATAGTGCACGCAAATTGCCTTCTTTTCCTACAGCCCAACGCTTTATATCACCGTCTAGAGTTGCAGCAACCCTCTGAAAATTGTAATGATAAAATTAAAGATGTAAAGAAACAACAATCGTACTTATAAAAGTATGTGCCGTTATGTGAAACACATCAAACATACAATTTTGAGCATGTCAAAAAACAGTGAAATACATAAAATATAATAAAAAGATTGCAGCACGAATTCCTTAGCTAGCTTTAGAAAAAAGAATTGTTTGATAATATGTTACTTTGTACCCACCAAAAAAATATAGACACCCTTCTCAAAATTCAAGTAAATATGTGTTTAAGAACACATATATAGAGAGAGAGAATTTCAAATGAACAAGAAAATACAGAAGAAGATATCCTTTTTTTCAAGTAGAAAAATGTTCAGGGCGTGTTTGGTACCTGGACAGGATAGAATAGCCGTTCACCGATTGGTAGGACAGGACCGGTAAAATGACCAATTTACCTCTAATGAGTTATTTAGTGTTTTTTTTACCAATTAATCATTCTAAACGAAAATTAATGCCTGTCCCAGTTTTTCAACATAAAAGTCGTGCCAAACATGGAAATTGAACCCTGTCCTGTCTTGTCATATCCAGTGTACCAAACGCACCATAGCAGCAATTTCTTCAAAATTCAATGGACTCAACAGCCCCAAGAATATATAAAGATAGCATACATATAAAAACTTACAAGCTTCTCATCTTGCTCTCGCTGAGCCTGAAGGTCACGCTTGTTCTTCTCATTCAATGCTTTAGCCTAACAAATCATAAAGTAAAACAGTATTGTAAGAACTAACCATCAAAGTGAATAATTGCTCTGCTTTTTGGTAGTGGACATTTGCTATAGAAACTCATTACTGTAGATAAATCACAATATCTAATCTATTCTAATTTCACTTATAAGCATAACAGGGTTTTCCTAAGATAACGTATTCCAAATATGGCAAATACCATGTGGATAGTGTCATAGTCTTGAAATAATATATTTACGTAAGTTGGTTACAAGAATGAAATGTAATACTTTTTTTTTGAACGGAAACCAGGCAAATTTATAAACCAGAAAAGAAGAACAGCGGACAGACAAAGGTTTGACCACTACCTACAAGGCATAATTTGCTTTTATTGGTGAGAAAGTACTATAATTTGCTTTTATTATTAAAACTAGGGGACTTTGGGTAGTTTAGTGTATTTAAAGACCAAGTAGAAATTTAGTTATTCATCAACATTATTGGGGTCTTTTAGTGGTTTCCTTGTTCTCCAAACGTAAGTTCTCCCCTTCCCAAATTGAGTTGTAATCCCCATTGTTTCATTCTCTATGACTGAATCATAGAGCATTGAAACATAATAACAGACTTAATACACACACACACACACACACATATATATGCAAACAACACATACATACAATACATGCATACATATAAAAATGCATATACACACACACATACCGACAATGATATACAAATATATACATACATATACATATATGCAGACTTAACATACATTAACAAATGTTGGCATGAAAATGTCAACATAAGTTAGTATAAGTTGAAATAATTTAACATGCATTAACACGTGTGTTAACATGTTAACTTATGTGAACCTCCGCTAACAAGTACTTCCTACGCTTCATACGAAGCTTTGATTTCCTACCGCAACACAATCCTATATAGATTATGTATACATACATACATGATACATATGCAATACATGTATTCGTGTAAGGCTGATGAGTTTCTCAGAATAATATCCTTTGCCAATAAATCTTTTAAAACTGATTAGGTTACAAGAGGCAACTACAGAGATATATGCATACATACATATGTAAACATGTATATGTATAAAGCTGATGAGTTTCTTTAAATAATATCCTTGACCAATAAATCTTTTAAAGTAATCAATCAGCTTACAAGAGGTAATTCTAGAGGAAGACAAGAACAAGTAATTGTGAGTGGAGTTAGAAAAATACCATGCGCTCCCGGGTCGTCATGTGATGGTTTAATCTGGCTCTTCGTCTTTCCTCACTTTCCCCTTTCATTTCCTGAAATTCTCCTGCTGTAGGGGCATCTTTGAATATAACAAACAAAAACAAGCATCATGTTACTCAACTCCTCTGATATTAATAAAGTTGACAACCGGTCTTGAAATTCTATTACCTCCCATTCCAAAAAGATAAGAGAAGTCATCACCACCATTTGCCTTCGAGGATGCCTTCTGTGTGCCGTATGAGCTCTCAGAGAAAGACTTCTTCTCAGCTTTAGGGCCACCATTGTTGTTGAAAAGAGCATCGTAAACAGAATCCTGAAACAGAAACATGCACGATATCAACCCAAGTCTAAAGTTACCTCATACGCTATTCCGAAATTTAGACGAAAATGGAATTGTAATTCTGAGATGAAACAGGTGATATTTTAGTCATGTGCATAATTTATCTTCACATTTTGTTTCACCTCAGATGTAGAGCTCTGACTGGGTCTGGTGCTTGAGCTAAAAAAGGAATCCAGATAATCAACACTGGAAGCTCCATTATTTGCTTTAGAGCTCCCATATGCTCTCTCCATCATTACAAAGGGGTCTTCTCCCAAATTTGAAAATAAATTGGCTGAATGACCACTTGATTGGCGAGAGGGATTTGTTACTGATTTCCTTCTGCATTACATCAACAAAAATCTGTCACCCCAACCAAATCTCAAATAACACAACATGGCCACAACTCTTCAAATATGAATCAAGTCTTAGAACATGCTATACTTCCAATGAATCTACTGAAAAGGATAAAAAGCTAGAAAAATATTTACACAGCTTTCAATAGTCCTTTGTGGGAATAAGAAATGGTTTGAACTATGTTTTTGGGTGTATGAATGGATTTAGGTTTCTGGTATTACTTGCATGTTAACCGGAGCACTAGTTCAGATAAGGGGTCGAGTTAAGAATGAGGCTCAGGATAAATCACATAGAGACTGAAACAGTCAAAAAAATGTGTATTTCTTGGAAAAGGTAGGGTGCCAAGCGACTAGCAAAAGCTATGCGATATTGAAGCCACAAATCTATGTAGCTCAAATAATCATCCTCAGAAGTATTCAAAACCGTAAACAGACAGAATGGGCAAGAAACCCAATCATGCAAACAAAAAAGCTAAAAAATACAACTAGAACTAGGTTCATTCATACATGAATAAACCAAATAACCATGTGTATGCCATTGACATGAACCACAAAATGAACCGAAACTAAAGTGCTACTGCAGTTTCTTCAAGCACTCAAGAGATTAATGACCATATGACTTTGGTTATCTTGGACATCATTACTCAAGTACCAAAGAGAGAATATATGTGATCCATGTAAATCATGACACTGGAAGCCTATTCTTTTAGTCTGATAAGTCCTAAGTTCTTGAAAAAACACAATGTGAGGAAAAGAAAGTGACCACACATAGCCAAATCTCTAGTCATTTTAGTAATAGAGAAAAGATTTTCGGAAAGGTAAGCATATGTAAAATATTTAGAGGGTTTAACACATAATTAATTATTCAGATTTCATATCGCCTGTTAGATTATCTTTATGTTAAATTACCTTATGTACATATTCCTATACTTTAGGGACCATTTATGGAATTTAAATAGGTATATATAGTTTCCTTTCTTCCCTTTGAATTGTTGATCAATCTTTCACAAATTGAATACACAGATCTTATTCTCCATTTTCATAGCTCTGTCACAATCTATTTATTCTAACACGGTATCAGGGTTGTAGGTAAGTGTATTATCAATTTATCATCGTAGCTTCTCTCATATCGTCATACAATCGTATCCTTCATACTCCTTGTGTTCTTTCAAAACCCAAATCCATCAATCCATCGATATTGTTTAGTGATAGTATCTATCAAAAATCAGACATCCAAAACCACAAATCTGGTTTCATCGACCCTATGTTTAGTGATATTCTTTTTGCAACTATGTTTTGCAATCTTCACCATTCACACTTGTCAATCTCAACTCATGGTTGAACCCACCGTTTCATCTTCCGACACAATGTTGGCTACATCTAAACCCAAAAGTAACAGAAAGTTCACAAGTAGCCAAAATTCATCAACATGCACCTATTATCATGAGAGAACTCATCAACTACTGAAATTGTCCTCATTGTATCTGCAAATTCTGCCAGGAAAAACACCCAAAACATGACAGGCCTTACTGCTTCAAGAATCCAGAACACATCAAATCCCACATTGGATCCCCGGCAGATCGGGATCCACTAATCGGATGGGGCACATTACAAGAGCCAGCACCTACCTTTACTCCCAATGGTACACCTCAAGGTATTTCTTGGCTATTCGATACCGCCTGTTGCAATCATTTGGTACACAACTCTGATCTGATATATTTGTCACTAAGAAACTGACTATTAGTTCAATATGGTGGTCATGTTTCCACCTCTCAACTCTCATTAATCGATATACTTTACATACCTAAACTTTCAATTAGTCTCGTTCCATTAGTCGGCTTTGTGATATGGATCTCTTAGGGCTTCTTTGTTAGTAGCTTAATGAGACTCATAGCTCATTTAGTCAGCTATACATGACTGTTTGGTAGTAGCTTAATGATATAGAAAGTGGCTTATTCAGTAAGCTTCTAGGGGGAGCTTTATGCATAAAGCCAATATTTTTCCAAACATGCGCTTCCCAATTAAAAACACACTCCCACCTATGAAAAAAACCTCTCATACCAAAACACTTCTCGATCTATACAGACAGCATTATCCATATTCACAGATTAATCCTTACTGTTACCTTTTCTTCTTTCGGTTGTTTTGCACAAGATCCCAGTGCAAGCAGAGTATTAAGGTAGGCCATAAGCTTGAACTTAAAATTATGCTAATTGTCCATAATAAACTAGAACGAAAAAGTGACTTGTAAGTAGACAAGTGAAGTAGCTGCGATGCATTATGTTCAACTTTAGCTAAAAATGTTAATTGGGAAGCTAAAGTAAACAATAGCAAATAACTATATTTCAAATCAAATTAAAACGACATTATATTTCTTTGCAGTTAGATGTTAAGGATTCAAGTCAACCTTCTTTGTAGTTAAATGACGTGATTAATTTCATACCCATTTTGATCGTTTCAGGAATCATGTGTAATCAACTTAAAAATGCCATTTACAGTATGATCCAAACAAGCAAATTAACAAAAGGAGGCAACTAAATGCAAAAGGTATTATTACATACCCGTTACTTGAAGGGGGTTTTATACCAAAACCTGATAGCAAATCTGCCGATTCAGAAGCAGCTTCTTGCTTTCTCACTGAATTCTTCTTTAGACCATTGGACTTCATTCCATTTCCATTCGAATTTCCAAGTAAATCATCATATTGTGAAGCATTTGCTTGCTTTCCCCCAAAGTTATTTCTAGAACCATTCGATGCCATCCCCATCCCACCAAAATTTCCAAGCAAATCATCAATTGGATTCGTCTTGTTAAGCGTATGATAATAATCAACAGAAGTCGATCCTGAGGTCCTCTTGTTCAACCCAAATACATCATCATCGTCATCGTAATTATTCGAATGGGAAACCTTAAAAACTGAGTCCAAATCAATACCATTAACCCCAGAACCAGCTCCCCCAAATACATCATCAAAACCAGAATTCGGGGGCTTCCTATCCTTACTACTATCGGATCTAAAAATCCCATCAAGATCATCAACATTAAGGGGAGGATTCGAATTATACGGCGATTTAGATCGGCTGAAGGACGAAAACTCCACGTTGAGACCATTGGTGTTGTCATTGGTTTTGTTGGTGCCCTTCAAATCGGCCAATGGGGCCGATGATTTCCCATGTGCTTTGAAGCCAATACTTTCTACTAGAACACCAAACTGATCCATTCGAAGTAAGGAGGGTGGTGGGGTTTGTTGAAGAAAAACTTACAAAAAGAAAGGAGAAAATTATTTGAGCCGAAAAGCAGCTATTGGAGATGGTTTTCGAAGAGGAAAGTGCTTCGAATTAAGGGTTGAAGAAGATTTATAGTTCGAAGGAGATAACCCACCGACAATATATTGAATGATTCTCTCTGGATCTCCTCTTCTTCCCTCCTCAGCCTTGATGGAATGGAGGTGTCAAGGGTGCGTCGTTTCGTGCTGGTGTATGTGGGACACGACGTATGAGCTGGTACGCTTCTAATTTCTATCTAAATTACAAAATTCGTCCCTGGTTTTTGTGTTAATGTCATATTATACCCTCTAATTTTGTGTTATTTGTAAAATTAAAAAAACGTTTATGGAGTCTTTGATAAAAGTAAAAAATATGTTAAATAATGATAGTCTTTAATTAAAATCCCTGGATCTCAATTAAAATCTTATAGAAATAGAATTTAGAAATGTGGGAGGAAAAGAAAACATTAAATTTTTTTAAAAAATTATTATAATTGCGAAACTATCCAATCTTTCATTATAAATAATATATTTTTAAAGGTTATGTTGATAAAAATGACATCTTTCATTTCCTTTCTTTTCTGTTTAAGAACATAAAAAATTATTTTATTTTATTATTTTTCTTTTCTTTCAAAAGTTTCTTCTCTCCCCACTTTTGAGAACACATCATAAGAGCTCCAAATGGATCTTTTTAAATGGGAACCATTTGGAGGTCTTCAAACATCCCCTAGGGAGATACGAGTAAAGATATCAAAGGTCATATAAACAAGAAGCTCACAAGTCCTCTTTGGACTATGAATTGGCCTTTTTGCTTAGTGATGGCCAAAAATCGGTCCCGGGTTGGGCTGGGCCGGGCCGGGCCGGTCCCAATCGGGCCTTGAGGTTTTCGTAATCGGCCATAATCAGGCCTTCCATAATTGTTTGTTGTCGAAAATGCGATGACCGGTCAAGCTCTTCCATAACCGGTTATGGGATACCGGTCTCGGTCCCAATCAGGCCTTGACAAAGAATTTTTTTAAATGATATATATTTTTACTATGTTATTAAATTTGTCGTACGTGTCACTCAAATGCATTTTAAAAATACGTTTTATTATAATTAAAATTATATTGTTTTACAAAAATTTATTATAAAATTATTTGAAAATACATTTATTCATTAATCTTCATCGGTATCCCATGTCGGATTGATTTGGAGAGTTCTGGTCTCTTGAATTCTTCTAATAGTCTCTTGGTCATCAATGTCGAGTTCCTCATCATCGCATATTGTGAGTAAGTGTTGTCGGTATCAGTAGTTGGCGGCATGCTTAGTCCCATGGAGATTTCATTTTCTTCCAGATTTTCTTCTATTGCTTCAATCTCCATCTCTAACGATGTCGTGTGTTGAATCTTATCAACGCTATCCAAATAATCCTTCAAGCAGATGCAACACTCCACGAACTTCAGGTTTAGTCTTGTCCGACATATAGAAATGATCCTACCACTAATATAAAAAACAGACTCCGAAACTATGGTATTAGTTTGGATTGTTAGTACATCACGTGCGATGCACGCCAAAATCGGGAATTGAGGTTGTTTTTGTTTCCAAAAATCTAATAAATCAATTTTTTCAAAATCTTCGACTTCATTTGCGGGGCATGCGGCCATAAAATTAGTACATACATATTTAATTCACCCAAATCATTATCATATTGACTTTTTTTACTTGATTCATTTAAAACCTCATTCAATAAATTAGTCATCAACTCTTTATAACTTTGTCGATGACCACTAGAAGAACTAGAACCCGCAAACCCACGACTTGAAGGTGTTTGTGGTTCGTTTCCTCCTCCATAAAAATGTTTGTAATGATCTGTTGATCCCCTCTCTCAGTGATTTGATGATAATCCCTTTTATCTATCGATGTAATTTTGTTTCTGTATTTTCAGTTCCAGCGATCATACGCTGAGTATGTTCAGTGATCGCTGAAGAACTTGCTTTGTAAATTCATCAGAGACAGCAATACTTCAAGAAGACAACACTCACACCAAAGAACCTTCAGCAAACGTCGAAGACTAAAACTGAAGATTAGAGACTGGCGAGTACGTGATCTGAAGCGGTATTCAGTGATTAC
>NW_020200827.1:109372-111082 GCF_001531365.2 Cynara cardunculus var. scolymus
TTCTTATTGATCTTAGGGCTGTCGACAGGGAATATTCTAATTCTGAAACCTTGACTAAGTTTCTARAATGTCTTCCTGAGTCTTGGGACACCTTTTCCATGTGTCTTAAGATGTCAAATGACATGKCCVCTCTTTCTCTTTCGTCTTTATACGGGATTCTGCTTAACCATGAGCAATCTCGTCAACTGAAAAGGAATCTTGTAAAAGAATCCATGGAAATGAAAAGCTCTCCTTTACCTTTGATCTCTGAATCTTCTTCAGTTGATACTTCTACTCCTTTTGTTTCTTCTCTTCCTCCCGTGGTCATCACGGAGATGGACTCTTCTGAGGACATTCCAGAATCTGATTTAACAGATTTTGATGAGTCCTTGGCACTCCTAACTAAGTCATTTAGGAGGTTCGCCAATAAAAGTAAATTCCGCAGATCTCCTCAGCTATCCCTAAGGGAGAAGCCCAAGTCTGAAAGAATAGACAAGGCTTCAGCTATCTGCTATAATTGTCACCGGCCTGGACACTTTATAGGTGAATGCAGATCAAAGAAGACTGTGACGCCATCCTCTAAAGCTCCTTCCTCCTTCAGGACCGTAGATGAGAAGTATTCTAAACTGAAGGAGAAGTACAATAAGATGAAAAAAAAACCAGCACAAGTCTAAAGGTCTTGTTGCTGAAGAGTATAACTGGGCTGAATCATCTGATGAATCATCTTCTGATGAAGAAGATAAAGCCTACGTCTGCATGATGGCCTTTAATGCCGATGAAGGATCTTCTGAAGCATCCACCTCCTTAGAGCCATTTTCTTCTTCTACTCAGGTATGTTTCCTGAATGAACCCTCTTCTTCTTCTCCTAGTCTTTTTGCACAGGAAACTCTGACGGTTGACCTTTACAATGCCCTCAATGGCAAATCAAAAGCTGAAATGCTTAATGTTGATCTTCATGAACAATTGAAGATTTGTCATTCTAAGATCAAAGAATTGACCTCTGTTGAGGAAAATCTTAAAGATCAGGTTATTGTAAACCAAACCATCACTGTTGAACGTGAGAAGGCTATCACTGAGCGTGAGCGAGCTATCGCTGAGCGTGAGCGAGCCATCGCTGAACTCAAGGCTGAGAAAGCTACCATTGAAGGATGGTGTAAAGCTTCTTCTAAAGCCTCTGAGATCATTAATGCTCAGATCCCTGCCAAGACAAAGGCTGGTCTAGGATTTTCCTATGATCAGGAAGATAGTGTTGTAGACAGGTCCGTGCTCAAGTTTGGCACCTTTGTCTCTTCTATTCCCAACACTTCTTCCTCTCAGTCCTCTTCCCTTTCTGAGAGTCATCTTGAAGGAACTCCTTTGAGTTCTGGGTGCAAAGACAAAGGTAAAACCGTTGTCACAACATCCTTTTCTAAGAAGTCAAACAAGTCTAATAGATCTAGGTCTATTCCTTCAGCTTGCAAAACTTCTTCTTCTTCAGGGACTAGGAAATCTGAATCTCTTCAGAAATCTAAGTCACAGCTCAAGGTGAACTTTTCACCTAAAGAACCCAGTTCCTCAAAAGTTCCTCCTAGAACTAATGAGAAGGGTATTCTTGGAGCTGGTCCCATTTCTAATCTGATATTTCCTGGCCCTAAAGCAAATCTTGTCTTTAGGAAGTGTAAGCATTGTAGTGAGAAATCACATATTGCCAGCAAGTGTCCTTCTGTCGCTAAAACTGGTTCACCAGTTTTG
>NW_020200828.1:0-4668 GCF_001531365.2 Cynara cardunculus var. scolymus
GATTATCCTCTTCTTTTCTATCTCCATCTCATTCCTTTCATCTTTTAAAAACTTTTCAGTCTTTAAAACCTTTTCCTTCTCTAATTCAAATAATCTTCTAAACTCAGTCAGCTCATTCTCAGTCTTGTGGAACTTGTCAGTTAAATCCTTTACATCTGAATTGCTTCTTGGAGAATACCTCTCAGCAATTAGTGCAGTCTTAACTAATTCAAGTTTAGTTGACAAATCAGCATTAGACGAGATCTACTTTTCCAATTCATCATTATAACTTTTCAGATCCAAACTCCGATTGTTTTCAACCGTTTCTATCTTATGTTCAAATTCCTTCACAATTCGTTGACATTCAATTATATGATTGTTCTTTAAGTTGGTTATAKAATCCTCTTGAACACAACTTTTAATATATAAATTTCTATAATGCTCTTTAAGAGTCACATAGTTCTTTTCTGACTCAACAAGCTTCTCTCTCAACTCCTGTATAATATCTGCCATTTAAAAAAAATTGATCAGTTAATGATCTATGCAGTGAAATCAAATAAAAGAAATATGAACAGTTAAGCTCAAAAAGAAACCGAAAAACACAAACACTAAAAAACTCACGCAAAAACAAATAGACAATGATCCAAACGAAAATCTAAACACAAACAATCTAAGAAAAAAAAAAAAAAAAACTGTCCAACAAAAATCCAAGTCCAAAAATCTGAGTTTAAGTCCAAATCACACAGTATCAACGCTTTACAATACAGATATTACACTTTTTAAAAAAATGATCTACTCGTATCAGATGCTTCACTTGAGCTACTGTGACTTGATGTTAATTCCACAAAGCCAATTTGTGATTGTGTTAGCTGCTGCAGTATATGACTAAGTCTCCTCACTGTCTAAGCTTTGCTATGCCTTAAATCCGCTGTCGATTGCAGTCTTCACACCAACAGATTTTAACAGATTCCTGCACCAAAATTGACAGTCAAGTTTGTACCAAGTAACTACAAAATCTGCATAAACCTGTGAAAATACAAATCAGTCGAATGTAAGCAATTCAAAATCTCAAAGCAGCTCTTAAACAACACTCTAAACAGACTTTAAGCAGTCTTCTTCTTTTCTTTGCAAACCAGATGACAGATCTATGCACTGTTGATATAATTGCCAAGGTTTACCAACACCAACCTACTGTTTCATATCAGTATACTTAATCTGCTGTTGTCAAGATCACAACTTGTTGCTGCTGCTGCACACTGTGAACCTGTTGTTAAGAATCTACGGCTGTGTATTTTTAAAACCAACACAGACAACCAACACAAAACAGAACAGAAACCTATGTTGTTTTGCAATCTGCTGAACTGTTGTTATAAACTTGTTGTTACAGCTCACAAACAATCTTGCATACAATCAATCTGCTAAGTTGCTGTCAAAACAGTAATTCTGCTACACACTGTGTAGCTGTGTTAAGACCTGCTGTGAAAAAAAAAATCCTGTGGTGAGTCTAAACAAGTCTCAACAAGTCTGTATGCTATCTGCTGCTTTAGTCTAGAAATACTCAAAACTGAAACCTATTTTCAGCATGCGTCAATAAACAGCCTGTACTAATTTTCAGCATGCATCAATAAGCAAAGCTGTCCCACTTAGCTTCTCATATAGTCAACCTGCTGTTACGAGAACTTAAGTTGCTGTCAAGACTGTCAAAATAACAAAACCTGTTATTGCAAACACAACAGCTGTTATACAGTTCTGTTTTGCAACCTGCTGTTACACAGTTTCTTGTTCACACCAACAGTTGTTGCCTATTAATGCTTTAGTTGCTGTCAAGATCACACTATGTAGTTGCTGTTTAATGCACTTGCTGTGGAGTTACTGCTGTTGCAGTTACTATTAATATTTGAGACACTGCACACTCAAACAGTCATTTACTACACGAAAGTAGCTAAAAAAACAAACTGTTTCAAATCAAAATCACAAACACAACAAACACGAAAGCTGCTTTAAAAAGAACCTGTCAAAAACAGACCTTTGCTGCTTTCTTCTTCTCTGCAAGTCTGTGATCTCAACTTGAAATTCCAAACGTGCTGCAATGTTGCTGCTTCTTCAATCTGCACTACCTTTACAATCTGCACAGACTGTTGTGAGCTCTGCATTGGATCAACATGCTGTTGTTTCAAATCTGTTGTTGTTTAAAATTTGCTGCTGCTGTTCTTTGCTGTCAAAACAGAAAGATGCCGCTATTCTGAACCTTGTTGTCAAGACCTGTCAAAACAGTTGCTGCTGCTGCTGCTGCTGTTTTGTAATAGTTGCTGCAGTTTAGTTTTGTTGCTGCTTGCTTGAGACATTTGTTGCTGTTACTGCATGGAAACAGCTCAAAAACAGCAACAAAGAACTTGTAAACAGCAAACTGTTTCAAATCTGATCAATGAAATACCAATAGCAACAGTTTTAAATCTGCAACTGCTGTTTTGAAAACCTTGCAATACTTGCTGTTTCAAACTTGCATAAACAACATCGCTGCTAAAACAATCCTGCACACAATCAATCTGCTAAGTTGCTGTTAAAACAGTAACTAGCTGTTGTGAACCTGCTGTTTCTTGATGTTGTCTAAAGTTGGTGCTGCTCAAGAATTTCTTAAAACACCAGTTAACAAATCGCAACTAAATGTCCACCCTTGAGCCTCTCATGTAGTTGCTTCAATCAACACTTGTTGTACAAACTACTTTTGTAAGTTGCTGTGTTAAGTCTAGACTTGCTGTCAAGACTTAACAGTCAAATCTGCACCTGCTGTTTCCTTCTTAATACAAATCAATTCAAATCTGTGACAGTAAGATCCAAAAACACAACACAGTTTCAATGCTGTTTTAAAAACATGCACGCTGTCAAAAGCCAAATACCAAGCAGAGTATCAAACACAGAGTATCAAATACCTATCCTGCTCTATATAGCTGCTGTATGATTATCACAGAAACAGATTAAAACAGCAACTCCAATAACAAACACAGCTGTTGTACGTAACAAACAATTCACAACCTCAAATTTTTTAATGAAACAGCAGAAATAAACAATTTTGTCGCACCTGTGTGTTTAAACTTAGTTCAAGTATTAGTAACACAAACTCAATCTCAAAGAAAATGCTCTTCAATCGAAACAGCCAGGGCCGCATTGGATTTCACACTTGAGAAGCAAACAAATAACCTACTGCCAACAAACAACTCCTTGAATTAACAAATAACTAGTAGCTAGACCAAATCTGCAAATTAACATAGAGACAAAACTTCATCAATCGAATTACAATTAAATCGATTGGATTAAAACAGGAAACAATCTAGACCATCTCTTGTTAGATGAACCTGTAAATCAAAACAAAAATTGAGGAACAATTAAGAATCAGGGTAGATGAAATCAAGCGGATTAGAAGTCCGCTCAAACTAGTTCAATGCACAAGTCCTAAACCGCTCAAATGAAAAAGAAATCCGATCACAACCATGGTTCAAAAAAAAAAAAAAAAAACTAACCTGGAATTGTTGTGAAGCTTAATCCGATCAAGAAATTCATTCAAGAGTTAATCGGTTTACCTCCTCCTCTCAAGCTTCGTGCGGTATATACCCTTCTCGGCTCAAGCTATGTGCGGTGTATATGAACACCGCTCAAGATATCCGATTAAGTTGTACGCGGTTTACCCTTGAAATTGATTGAAGTATCAACCGGTGAACAATCCGGTCAAGAAGCTTACACCTTCGATTTACCTTTTCTCCGTTCAATTGATGAGCGGTGAAGTTGAATACCGCTTAATCTGAGTTCTTCAAATGATGCGAGTACAATGGAAGAGATGAACACCGCTTGAAAGATGAGTCCAGTGCGATGATTGTAGGCGGACTCTTAGTCCGGTCAATGTAATGGGCCAAAAATAGACTTAAGCCCAAACAAAATTCAAGTGATTAAACCGGGTGAACTTTAGACGGTTTAACAAAAAAAATTAACAAAAAAAACAAAATCAGATCAAAACACTTAAAAACACAAAAACTAAATTTTTTTAAGAGAAATTGGATCAAAACACTGACATTTTAAAAAAAAATCAAGAACACGAAAAATTTAAAAACACAAAAATCCGATCAAATCTTGATAAAAGTTGATCAAAACACAAAAATCTGTGAACAATAAAGATTCACAACACAATTTCGAACATATTGATCATATTTTTAACACCAAAACACAAGATTTTATGAAAAAATCGGATCAAAATCAACAAAAAATTCAAGAACTCGAAGAACACGAAGAAAAAAAAAATTCAAAAATTAAAAAAATAACTTATCTGATCGATTCTTTCATCTGATTTCTTGCATCCTGCTCTGATACCAATTGTGTGTCCACAATCACTGATCAATTCTTCATATCTTCATAATCATGATGGCAGATTCATATATTGCATTCAAGAACACTTAAGAACATTGAGAGAGAAAGTCAAACATATAAGCTCTGGTCAAACTCTCAATTATGAATGTATTATTACAATTAAGCTCTCTTGCCCTARTTACAAAGATTAAACCATATTTATATGGTCAAACTAACAAAGACAARGTCAAAGTCAAACCTCTAAAGAAAAGTCAAACACGCTGACTTTTACAATTAGACTATTTATAAACTTTCAAGACGAATACAATTAATACTGATTTCTCAGTCCTAACA
>NW_020200828.1:4736-5950 GCF_001531365.2 Cynara cardunculus var. scolymus
TAAACCGATCAAAAGAATTCAAACATAAACCGATCAAAAGAATTCAAACATAAACCGATCAARGTCAAACAATTAAATCAATCAAATTCAAACACCGTTCAAATGTATACCGTCCAAGATGTAATACGATTGTAGAAATAAATCGCTCACAAGTCCAAGACTTACCAAGCGGATTCTAAACCACACACTTACCACACGGATTTGGTTAACCGGTCAATATCCGTTCAAGTTACTAAGTCCTTACCAGCCGGATACTTTTAAACCGCTTACTAAACCTTTCAAGTGTTACACGGTTTATCAACTATTCCGCACAAGTTATCACCGGTTTAGTAGCCGGATTAGCTAAACCGCTCACGATGTCCTTCCAATTGATGTCCTTCCAAGAGATGTCCGGTATTTCCTATAACAAAACAACTCAAAAACACACGGAGATTAAACTGCACAAGCCTTAACCGGATAGAGATTCAAGAAAAAACATAAAATTTCACACTTTTTACCAAAAAAATGGATCAAAACATCAAAAAATATGAGTTTTTATGAACTTTTTCCAGAAAGCTAAAAATCAAATTTCGACATTTTCAGCCTTAAAACTTTTGTAAATTGCAAAATGATGTGAATCAAAGTTGTTTGAAATACAAAACCGAAACTAGCGATACAAATCTTTATCAATAACACTCAAAAATTGAACAATTTTGGCACAAAAACCAATCCGGTAAAAAAAATATCAAGAACAGTGAAGAATCAGATCGAAAAATATTAAAAAATTCGTGCAAAAATGTGTAAAATGGATATCTTCAAATCCAAACTGCTGCAGCTTGCTCTGATACCAATTGATGAGTCCAGATTTCATACAAACATGGTATGATCTTCATAGATTGTGATGAACATCAAAGTAGAAAGAAGATGATTAGATTGAGAGGAGAGAGAATATTAAATCAGCAAATCTTGATTTTCAGATTAATGACCAAAGCTTAATTACAATTACAAGGTCAATCCTATTTATACTAGGAAATGTAAAGACTAAGCTATTACAAGGAAACTATACTAAGGAGAAACTTGAATACAACTTTAAGCACTAACTTGAACCCAACAGATGGCATTACATGGGATTCAACTTGACTCTATCTTCGTCAAGAACCCATAGGTGATCTGAATGTTGGATGTTGGTCTATTTAGGAAGGCAAGGCACGCATTGAGAGCTTCAGACTCCGTTC